>NC_082703.1:31282373-31586310 GCF_949987515.2 Delphinus delphis
TCTCTTTCTTCTAAATATCTATTGTGTGTTTCAATGACTACTCTGGGCTCAGAGCCACTTGTTTCTACAGTGATTGTCACAGGCAAACCGCCAGATGGTTATACGGAGAAGGGCAGTATAGGAAAAAAAAAAAAAATGAACTTCTATAATGTTTTCTTTCCCACGTTACTTTCTGTCTTTATAGGGTTAGTTGATCTAATATTTGAACTATGTCCTATCCTCCTTTGAATAGAAGAAATGATGATTCATTTATGCAAATGGCACACAGATATTGAGTGGACGTGACTTAGGGGATTCTTTTAATTTACCTGCTAATTATCTGTCCCTACTATCCCTTTAATGCTGTTACTAAATGAGAGAAGGTATTCTTTTGCCATTAAATGAAAGTTTTGGTGGGTCCTGTAACTCTTCTGTTCACTTTTAAATCACAAAACATTTTAAATCACAAAACACAATATTAAGTCAGCACTTAAAATATCCAGTCCTTCATAATATTCATAACTATGAATTTGATTTAAATCTCCACTGTGAGAATGGAACGGGCTTCAGACAGCTTGCCTGCTGCCTGGGAACAGGAGTGGCCAGCTACTTCTCTCCTTGCTTTTCATTTTCTCCCAAAGCCTGCCAAGATGGAGTAGAGAGGGGGCGTGGCAAAGGGGTAGAGTTTTATACAAAGATTTTACTTAAAAACGGTACTGCTCTAAGATGAATTTCTGTTCTCTAAGTCTGGCAAATTGCTACAGCTGACTTTCACTAGATACTAGTTTAGTCTCAGCTTTCATGAGAGTGACAGGTGAACATTCCCAATCTGTGATCTGCCCTTCTGAGTAACTGGAGAAGCTTTTTCCTAATCCTAACCTAACTCAGCATTTTACAAAGGGAAAACAAAATTATATCGTCTATTCCTTTCCATTCTGAGGACAGGTCTGTAGAGAGATAGAGTTAACAGGAAGTGGGTGCTCAAAAAGATGGCAGTGGTGTGTTGATAACATCCTTTCAGATGCCTGGTAACCATGCTCCCTTCCCTAAAAAAGATTCCTTATTTCACGGTTCAGCCAGTGGTTCAGAACGATGATCTACTGGCCTTAACAGCTCTAATTTTCCATTCTGTAGCCCAGCCATTAATTCACTGTCTTGTAAAATTCTCCTAGTTTTGGCCCCATGATCGTGCCCAGTGATAGACTGTACTTCTATGGCATCTTCAATAAACTGCTTGTCATTTTGGGAAAAAAGTACGGTGTCTTTGGGGGTCCTCCACTTGGACTCTGTTCTGTCATAGGTTGTGGGTACCCTCCCCCTGAGTATTACTCCCTGTGAGATCCTGGTTTTTTCAGGGCCCTCCTCCATGGAAAACTCTTTGCTTGAGTTTCATTATAACCCAGACTCGAGCACAAGTCACATGGACTCCAGGCTGCCTCTCCTCCTCCCATGTGACAGAATATCTGGTTCTGTTGTTTACCTTGACCTAAACGACTCACCTATCGTTCACCTTGATGAATTCTCCAGTGAAGGCTAAGTTTACTACCAAAGAATTTGCACATCTCTGTTTCTTTTCAACTTCCTGAGTGGGACTCAGGACAGGAGTCTGCCCCCCTTCCGAACTCCATGAATACAAACAACTTAAGGGTCGTTCAAGAGCATCACCTCTCGCTAGGGTTCAGGAGGAAGCAGCACTTCCCGAACTGTCCGCTCGACACTTCCTGTCCATTTGGCAGGAAGTGTTGGGACTCACAGCACAGCAGCAACTCTGTCCAAAGGCATCTCTCTCACTCTCCATTCTAAGTTACTGATTAGCCTGTAGCTACTTTGAAAATCTGCCCCTTTGTAGGCTCAACCTTCACTTGCTTGACTGATATTTATTGTCAGCTGGAAACTGAGTCAAAACTTCTAAGTTACTAATTCTGATTCCCAGAAGAATTAAAATCATAATTTGCTCATGACCCCAAATTTCATAATATTTGGGAAAATATGTAAGACCATGTCGATACCGTTTTACTCATGGGTCTTCCTAGTAATTAAAAATGTAAAGAGTGTACAAGTAACTCTGAGCCTGTTAGAAGTTTATTCACATCTTCCATGATGTTTTTGACCAAATAATGGCAATGAGATGCCTCCAATAAAACAATGAGCCGGACCAAAATCTACATTTTTAACATTATGCTGCAGATGAAACAAAGGAGCGGTGGTTGTATGATTTCTGATGATTACTTACACACTTTGATATGGATGTATATAAAATACATAAAGTGTCATTGTTAACTTGGTTTTTGTTGCACTTTTCAATTTTGGTGTGGAGCATTAAGTAACTGGTGGTAAGACAAAGAAATCCATGGAAGCTATTTTGAACGGAAATCTTTTGGCAACGTCGAGCTACCTAGCGATATTGCTCAGACAATACACAGCTTGTTCTGTTCATATTTATCCTGTTGATCTGGAAGATAAAACTGATACTTCACTGCAGGTGCTGCACTAGCGGGAATGAGACATTGTGTTTATAGGACCTATGATCTCTTCTGCAGAGAAAACTAATTCATAAATATGGAAAAGGGCATCACGAGAAACAGCCACCCCAGAGTCTGCAGGAATAGTGTGAGGGTTACTGAAAGGGTGGGAAGCAAGGCGAGAGCAACTCAAACAACTGAACCAAAAGGAAAATCTCTTCTCCCTGGATTATTCTGGAGAATGTGAAATGGCGAAAATATGTCTGATAAATCTTCACATGGCTTGAGGGACAGTTATGTTTATTTTTTTTAAAATAGGCCTTTTTTCCTGCCCTGCATGCATAAATTATGACTAATTTTTTTTTTTTTTTAACTTGGAATGATTTTACGGCTACAGCCTATTTTGCATTTAGCACTTAGAGACAACACTTGCAGGCGGGCTATTGTGATCTTGTATTTTAGTTTTGTCTTTTTCTTAATTTCATAGAATATAACAATGATATAGGGAAAATATTTTGGATTTTCCTGTATGGTCACCAGTTTCTTTGTTTACCTTTGCTTCTCACATCCCAGCCTCTTTTTCAGATTGTTGCCCTTCTCTCTGAAGTTAGGTCTTTATGGGCTCCTTCAGTACAATTGTGTTTGTGGTGGTTAAAAAAATTTTTTAAAAAATCAATTTTGTTCCTCTGAAAGTGCATTTGTTTATTTTCAGTCTTGAATAATTGCTTTGCTGGATGAAAATCCTACTGGATTTTAATTTGCATGAACTAGGGTTTATTTAGAGATACTCTCTTGTAGAGAGGATTTGTTTCTTGCTTGACCTGAGGACGAGGTTTTATCGACCTCAGCCATTCTGACCTCCTTTGAGAGACCTGGTTATTGTGAGACCTCAGTGTTTGTTCCCTGAATGTCAGCATAACTGATCTCTTCCACTTTAGGGAGAGAATTACTATGGTTTTCCCAAAGAGTATTTCTCAAAGGAGTATTTTCAAATTTTATTTGATCTAGTTTTTGAGATATATTTAGAAGCATTTGTGGTATTCTCTGAAAGATCTTCTAAATTGTAAAACAAAAAAAAAATGATCAGCTTACTAAAAATAACTCTGATAATTTTGCTAACGTTTTTGAAGATTGTCAAAACTTTTTTTTTCCTGCCTCCTTTGTACAAGGTTCAGGTGGTGAACTTGTTAAATGGTAGAATGAGATGTATTCAAATTCTGTGCTTAAAGCATACTGGATTAATGAATCAAAACGTGCAACAAATATTACTCTCCTGATTGTTGTTTAATAATATCTCAAATGACTAAGCTGATGTAATAAGGCATAACTTACTGATTCTCAGTGGAGGAAGCAAGGGTGGAATTGATATCTAACACAGAAACTATATGTTTGTTATTTAGCAGTAGAATTGATCAGTTTCCCACTCACAGTTTAATTCTCAAATCACAAATTCATAATCACTGTTTTGTTCTGATTTTAATTATTCCATCCAGATTTTTTTATGTAAGTAAACTCTGACAGATGGTTACATAATGCATGTCTCATTATATCTGGTTTGTCTAAAATAAAATCAGTTTATAGTTAGGATATACGTCATCACAACATTGGATTTCATATTTGTGCAGTATCAATGGAGCACCGCCTGTAAACCGTTCTTGCTTAGATGACACAAAATTATGACTCAGCAAAGCCAAACGTGTTATGAGGTGGCTCTTTTGGCAAGATTTCTAGCGATCCCAGTACCTTTGTAAAGAGAAATTCACATTTGTCTAGAAAGGTATCATAATATGTGGAAAACAATGAATATTTAATTTAAAATTAATATTTCTAAGTATGCTTTAAAAATCTGATGCAGAAAGTAAACTTATAAATAATGCATATTAATAGTCATATCTACATATCTATGTATGTTTTATTTTTCTTTATGCTATTTATTTTGGCTGTCTTGGTCAGAAATATAAAAACTATAAATACCATAAAAGACCTAGCACCATCTTACATCTTAGAAAGAAAGGGAAATAACTTCTATCTCTCACAGAAAAACCTATCAAAATGATCCAGTTCTACAGCATTTTTCAAAAACAATATTAAAATATATTGCCCACAATCGTTAAGGGTAAATAACACAATCTCTTTAAAATGTTAAAATATTAGTAATCTCCTTCATATACAGTAAGGGAGGTAAATATTAGATTTCAAGCTGAAAATGTTATTTGGAAATGCTGAAATTTTGTTTGTCTTGAGAGATGTATATTCACCAGTCCACCAACATAGAGAATTTCTTCAGTTTTCAGTCATTTTGGTGCTTTGTGATAATAAATTGACATGAAGCAGATTACTTTTAAAATAATTGTCTATAGTAAGGAAAGATATTTCAAAGTCTTTTGAAGAAGTCGTTGCTATCCAATAATCTGGCTTTTTGCTTTTTCTCACTTTTAAATCTAGCCCTTTGAAATTCATCAGCAATAATTAATGATCATTGAGGAGAATTTAAAGTACTAGGGATTGGGTGGAAAACAAAAAATTTAGTTTTTCTACGTATTCCACACACTGTGAACTTGATAATGTCAGGATTTTCTCTTTTTAAATTTTTTGCTGCTATATTTATAACACCTATAAGAGTGGCCAACATGCAGTGAACTTAGTATTTGCTCCCTGCGTGAATAGTTGAGTCGAAGAATATCAAATCTGGGTATCGCTCTCTGGTTACCAGTTAGCTCAAAACTATAATTCTTTCTTTGTTTCTCATGGTTTTATCTTAATCCTTTGAAACATCTAACTTTAAAAATATGCTTTGAGTAGCATCTTAGTTGATTTCATTTTAAACTGCACACTATGTAAAAACATGACTCAAAGCCCTTAAAGAATTAATCCTTTAAGATATATATATATATGTGTATATATACATGTGTGTGTATATATATATTTGCATATATTGAGAATATCAGTCAGAGGCAGACTTTTAAGCCACCAAATGAAAGCTCTTAATACCTGTCCTAATATCCCAAAGGCTGAACACCAGGATTTAACTTTTGATATATTTATAGCATCTCTCTCCCCTTCCCCTCTACATAAAGAGAAATGAAAACATGTTGGTTATATAGTCCTTATATTGCAGTTTCTCAGGGACATTGATAACAGTCTTGAAGAGAAAATGTAATTACCGAGAAGGCATGCCTTGAGCCATCACTATCTTGTCTTTTTTGTGGAGAAGTTTAGGAAGTTACCTGATGCACGATAGGATCTGTTGCCAACCTGGGAAGGTGATAGCAAAGTTCCCTCTAAATGACGTCCATGATCTGATTCATCCTCTTTCATTTTTGATCTCGTTATAATTAGCAGTTGCAAGAAGTTTTGGGTCTACATGTTTAACCAAGTCAGTTAAGTTACTTCCTAACCTCTGTAAGTAGCCCATCATAAGCTAGTTTTCAGGACTCTGAAAATACCAACCATGAAGTTTTACCGAGACAAGCCATCATGTTGAATAATATGTAAATGTGACCTTTGATATATATGTGCATATAAGCACTGGGCTAAACGCGTTCTTGCATTTAAAAATGAAGCAGAATTCTTGAACACAAGTGGAAATGGGCACAGAGTCTGCCCATAGCTACAACCGGAGGCATGGTTCTATTCCATGTGAGTCAGGAAACCTGATTTCCTCACGCTCTGTGTTATTCATCAAGGTAGGCAGGAAAAGCCTTTTGGGGTATTATGCATTTGTAGTGGAGAAAATATAACATGCTGCTGAATTTTGTCCTTGTAGGAGAGGAAGCAGTGAGGTTAGCTTGAATGATATATTGTCATCACTGGAGCACCAGAAGTGAGGTGGGCAAGACAGTGTATATTTTCCAGAGTCTACAGAAGTTTTTCAGTTGTCTGAGGTATTTTTTAATAAATACCAGATGAGTATGCAATATACATGTGAGATACTGATAATTACTATTATCATGAGCATTATTCTGTAACATGTTTGTTCTCCCCCCATATGCTAGACCTTGTGGTAGAGGCTTTAAAATATTATATTGATTTAATCCTCATTACAAATCTGTAGATTTGGTGTGAATGTCAATAGCTTACACGTGAGGAGAATGAAGTGGAAGCAGGTAAAATAACTTACGATTCCATGGAATCTACATTCATATAAGAGGAAACAAATTCTTTTAAAAAGAAATGTGTAATTAAAGGCAACTTTGAATTGAAAGGAGTAGAAAAAACCATCAAGACTCACAATGGATTAAAAATGTATTAACTATGTATGAAAATTGAAAAATATATTATCTAAGTATTTTTGCTTCCTAAGTCTATTAAGGTATACCAGGGCATGAGTGACCCCGTGTGTGTGTGTGTGTGTGTGTGTGTGTGTGTGTGTGTGTGTGTGTGTGTATATACAGGCTTCTAAAAATATCCTGCTACACTGTTTCCCCATCACTAGGCATACTTTAAAATGGTTTAGAAACACCATCTAATAGCAAAGATTTCAATTGTATCTCCAAAGCTGACACGCCACTGCATCATAAGGGAGCCACCAAGGCCATTTAAACTATACTGTAGGTGCATTTACGGAGGAGGGCATATGGAATGTAAAGCCTTCAAAGTTCAATATATTCAGCACAGTTGGTCCTGTTCCTTGTGAACTGTTAATCATTTCAACCAGTACTGCAAATTATCAGCGTCTTCGTTTGCTGAGTGTAATAGGCTTATAGCCTGAAACAGTAAAGTCATGGTAGATTGTCTGTTGGTTGGTGAAGCTCTACAAATTCAGCCTGAGCCTGTGGTTGTATGCCCTACTTTTTCTCAAGGTTCTCTACACATGCCCTTCCTGTCTTGTCTTGTCAGGAATTTTAGCCACATTTATAATTTTTTATAAAATCATCTATATGGTTTAGACTAATTTTCCACTGCAGTATAATTCACTTTAATTTTCCATCATGGATATAATTAGCAGCTAAAACATTTGTATTCATCATGTGGAGAAAACATTAGCCTTGTTTTTAATACTACTTTGATTTTTTTTTTTGGTAGGAAAAAAACTAAGATTTGGAAAGGGTTCATATTTGCAGTGTAAAAACAGAAATGTGAACAAAGTCATATTTAATAGAGATTACTACTTTCTACCAATGGTCATACTCAACTTCATTCTTCACTGGGAAGGGAGAGTTCATTCCAATTGACCTCTTTTCTGACTGATTTCAGTTGAAGTCATACTATTAAAAAACAAAACCCCAAACATTAAAAGGTCACTGAATAGAGGATTTCATTTCTCCGAATTCTACAATTGTATTATCAATTCCACAATGTCACATATTCTGTTTAGAACGCTTGTTGCTCTTCTTTTCTGTTTTATTAAAACATTTGAGGTATAATAATCCAGATAGGAAGCTGTCACTCTAAAATCATTTTCCAAGTGTTGTACACGCTTGTGGAAAAAATTCGCTGATTATGCTGCTTCAGTGCATTTTATTTCCAACATTTGTGATCTTTTATGCACAAGATTGAAAAGGACTAAATTTAATTTGTAGCAGGTACCATTTGTTATCTGCAAATATTTGTAGACTAAATAAAGCATGATTCTGTGGGTAAGGGTTATTGAACGCATTTTAGGAAGAATTTCATAAAATTAATCCACTCTGCAGTTGAACCTATGTTACAGGAAATAGAATCTCTGTTTCATGTATTTCTAAACTTAGAGTGAATTTAGGCTGTGCTCCTCTCTCTATATGGGCCCAACTCATCCCTTTAAAACTTTTCAAATCAAGGGCATTGGCGTCAGCAATGAACTGAGCTCCTCTAAGATTTTCTGGTTGTTATTTATTATCTGAAATACTGTGCTGGCACGTCTACTATGCTTTAGATAATTTGCTCATTTTTGTTTCAGTTTTGGTGATTGTTGAGGTTTTTGCTTTACCACTTGCAAATGAATACAGTGTTGGGGATTCCATGTATTTTAACCACAGACACAAAATGCCCTTAAACTCTCCATTAACCCTGAAACTCAGTCGCCAGTTTGGTTTTCCCCCTACCTCTGGGAACCCAGAAGAGCTTAATCCATTAGATTGTCATATTAACAATAAATAACTACATGTTGTTTTAGTACTTGCTATAATAAAGTGATTTGTGCTTACTGAATTAAATCATTCAAGCCTAATTAAAATAGTAGTAAAATTCCATTTAGCTGTATACAGTTTTAGGGATTTTTTTGAGAAAAAAATAATGCATTTAGTACACCTCATAAAGGAGATGATGATTTTCTTCTGAGTAAGCTAAGACCAGCTTAGAATATTCTACTATTATATTAATTTCTAAACACATCTTCTTTCATGTACTTTATATTACATATTATATTTTCTCATTTTTAAACATTTTAAAATTTTATTTCTTATGCAGCAGGTTCTTACTAGTTATCTATTTTATACATATTACTGTATATATGTCAATCCCAATCATCCCACCACCATCCCCCCACCCCCCGGCCACTTTCTCCCATTGATGTCCATGCGTTTCTTCTCTACATGTGTCATTATTTCTGCCCTGCAAACCGGTTCATCTGTACCATTTTTCTAGGTTCCACATATAGGAGTTAATATGCAATATTTGTTTTTCTCTTTCTGACTTAAACTTCACTCTGTATGACAGACTCTAGATTCATCCACGTCTCTACAAATGACCCAAATTCGTTCCTTTATGTGGCTGAGTAATATTCCATTGTATATATGTACCACATCATCTCTATCCGTTCGTCTGATGATGGGCATTTAGGTTGCTTCCATGACCTGGCTATTGTAAACAGGGCTGCAATGAACATTGAGGTGTACGTGTCTTTTTGAATTACGGTTTTCTCTGGGTATATGACCAGTAGTGGGATTGCTGAGTCTTATTGTAATTCTATTTTCAGTCTTTTAAGGAAGCTCCATACTGTTCTCCATAGTAGCTGTATCAATTTACCTTCCCACCAACAGTGCAAGAGAGTTCCCTTTTCTCCACACCCTCTCCAGCATTTGTCATTTGTAGATTTTCTGACGATGCCTGTTCTAACTGGTGTGAGGTGATACCTCATTGTAGTTTTGATTTGCATTTCTCTAATCAGTAATGTTCAGCAGCTTTTCATGAGCTTCTTGGCCATCTGTATGTCTTCTTTGAAGAAATGTCTATCTAGGTCTTCTGCCCATTTTTTGATTATGTTGTTTGTTTTATTGATATTGAGCTGCTTGAGCTGTTTACATATTTTGGAGACTAATCCTTTGTCCGTTGATTCGTTTGCAAATATTTTCTCCCACTCTGAGGGTTGTCTTTTTGTCTTGTTATAGTTTCCTTTGATTTGCAAAAGCTTTTAAGTTTCATTAGGTCCCCTATGTTTATTTTATTATTTTTCGTAATATCTTTATTGGAGTACAATTACTTTACAATGGTGTGTTACTTTCTGCTTTATAACAAAATGAATCAGCTATACATATACATATATCCCCAAATCTCCTCCCTCTTGTGTCTCCCTCCCACCCTCCCTATCCCACCCCTCTAGGTGGTCACAAAACACCAGCTGATCTCCCTATGTTATGCAGCTGCTTCCCATGAGCTATCTATTTTACATTTGGTAGTGTATATATGTCCATGCCACTCTCTCACTTCGTCCCAGCTTACACTTCCCCACCCCATGTCCTCAAGTCCATTCTCTACATCTGTGTCTTTATTCCTGTCCTGCCCCTAGGTTCTTCAGAACCTTTTTTTTTTTATTTAGATTCGATATATATGTGTTAGCGTACCGTATTTGTTTTACTCTTTCTGACTTACTTCACTCTGTAAGACAGACTCTAGGTCTACCCACCTCACTACAAATAACTCAATTTTGTTTCTTTTTATGACTTAATAATATTGCATCGTATATATGTGCCACGTCTTTATCCATTTATCTGTCGATGGACACTTAGGTTGCTTCCATGTCCTGGCTATGGTAAATAGAGATGCAATGTACATTGTGGTACATGACTCTTTTTGAATTATGGTTTTCTCAGGGTATATGCCCAGTAGTGGGATTGCTGGGTCGTATGGTAGTTCTATTTTTAGTTTTTTGAGGAACATCCATACTGTTCTCCATAGTGGCTGTATCAATTTACATTCCAACCAACAGTCTAAGAGGGTTCCCCTTTCTCCACACCCTCTCCAGCATTTATTCTTTGTAGATTTTCTGATGATGGCCATTCTGACCGGTGTGAGATGATGCCTCACTGTAGTTTTGATTTGCATTTCTCTAATGATTAGTGATGTTGAGCATCCTTTCATGTATTTGTCTACAATCTGTATATCTTCTTTGTAGAAATGTCTGTTTAGGTCTTCTGCCCAGTTTTGGATTGGGATTCATACTGGGTATGGCACACTCATAAAACAGGGTGTCTTGTGACAAATAAGGTGGGCTTATGTTAAGGATTTTGCCTGTTTGAGGTTCAGGTTCCAACTAGAAACATTGGAATAATACTACTTAGAATATCACTTTTCCTTGTTTCCTAGACGGTGGGTATAAGTGTTAAATTTGAAATGTGAGTGACTGTCACAATGTATGTCACACTGTAGATGCTCAATAAATAGCTTTCATTACTATTACTAAGAAGGAAGTGGTTGATAACAGTCTGGCAGCCACATTATTCCTCTATTACTTATTAGCTATTTATCCTTTTCAAGTCAGTTAACTTCTCTGAGTCTCAGGTTCTTATCTGTAAAATTGAGATAAAATTTGCCTCACAATTATTAGGACAATCTATGTAGTGTAAAACATCTAATAAAACTACAAAGAATGTTGCTCTCATTTTCTTACCCACAGAGGAGGCAATCTTCAGTTAGTGGAGGTAATCAGGTAATTAGGAGTGGTTTTTAGAAAGAGAACTAAGAAATAGGTTAAAAAGTCATCAGAAGTATTACAAGTGTTATTGATGCTTGCTAGGAAGTAATAATACATTTTAGAACTGAAGGAGCTGCAGGATTTAGTCAACATGTAAGAAGAAGAACTGGGAGAAGATGTGGAAATAATTGGATTCTGAGGGTGCTGGGTCAAGATGGGCAAAACTATCAGGTTGCATATGAAATAGGTATTGATATTATTGATGGGGAAGCACTCACCTCTTACACAGGATTTACCCATGACCGTGCGTCTGTTGTGGCTCTTATAGGATTGGGAAAGCGAAAGCCAACAGTAAGTGAAGGAGCAATGTCACTGTTAGGGTAGAGTATTAAATAAGGGACCCGCAAGTGTGGACTGTAATGAGTGGCGTGGTTTGTTGCCCAAATCTCCCCTCAAAGAGTGAGTCACCCCCCCCAGCTGCTGAGAGTGTTGGTGGCTGATGACGCTCGGGTATGCGCCTCCTTTGAGTCTTGAAGAACAGAGTAGTCACACCAAGCTTATTCTACCTCTGGAAGCAGCTTGTACCCAAGTCTGTTAGATGCCGTTGGTATAAAGATCCCTGCCCTTGTCCTCAAGCCGGATCAATTCTGAAGGGACAGCCTAGGTCCAGCGTTCCCTTATGGAGTTGCTGAGGCCTTCCTTGTGTCCTCACTGCAGTTAACACCCCTCTGCTAATCCTACTTCTTTCACTCCCCAGCACATTTTTTTTCCCTTTTTGATTTTTTTTGTGGTAAATACATAACATAAAATTTTCCGTTTTAACCATTTTTACATATACAGTTCAGTAGCACTAAACACATTCACATTATTATGACATCCTCCATCTCCAGGAGGATGTCCTCCATCTCCAGGACGTCCATCCTCCATCTCCATCTTCAACATCCCAATCTGAAATTCTGTACCATAAAACAGTACCCATCCAACCCCCTCTCATCCCAGCCCCTAGTGAACATGAATCTACGTTCTATCCCGATAAACTCGACTACACTAATAACTTGTGTATATGCAGAATCACATGGTATTTGTCTTTTTACGTTGGGCATATTTCACTTAGCATCATGTTTTCAAGGTTCATCATGTTGCAGTATAATCAAGAGTTTCCTTCCTTTTTAAAGCTACATAATATTCCATTATATGTATATGCAACATTTTGTAAACACACATCTGTTGACGGGCACTTGAGTTGGTTTTTGGCCATTGTGAATAATGCCGCTATAAACATTGGTGTACAAAGGTATGTTCCTGTTTCTAATTCTTTGGGGGTATATAGCTAGAAGTGGAATTGTTAGATCATGTGGTAATTGTATGTTTAATATTTTAAGGAACTGCCATAGTATTTTCCGAAGTGGCTGTACCAGTTTACATTCCTACCAGCAAGGCGTAATGGTTCTAATTTCTCCACATCCTAACTAACACTTATTTTTCTGTTGGTGATAGCTGTTCTAATAGGTGTGAAGGGGTATCTCATTGTCTATTTAATTTGCATTTTCCTAATGACTGGTGATATTGAGTATCATCTCATGTCTTTATTGGCCATCTGTGTACCTTTTTTGGAGAAATGTACATTCAAGCCTTTGCCCATTTTTCAACTGAGTTGTTTGGTTTTTTGTTGTTGAGTTCTAGCAGTTGTTTGCATACTCTGGATATAAATCTCTTATCAAATACGTGATTTGCAAATATTTTCTCCTCTTTTGGGGTTGCCCTTTCACTCTCTTCACGTTGTCCTTTGATGTACAAAAGTTTTGAATTTTGAAGTGATTCAACTTGCTTATTTTTTCTTTTGTTGCCTGTGCTTTTGCTGTCATAGTCAATATATCATTGTCAAAATCCATGTCATGGAACTGTTCCCCTAAGAGTTTATGGTTTTAGTTTTTACATTTAGGTTTTTGATGCAGTTTGTGTATTTAATGTTTGTATATGGTATAAGATAAGGGTCCAACTTCATTCTTTTGCACGTGGATATCCAGTTTTCACTGCACCATTATTAAAATAATTGTCCTTTCCCCAATTTAATTGTCTTGGCACTCTTGTCAAAAATCATTTGACTGTACATGCAAGAGTTTATTTCTGGGCTGCCTTTTCTGTTTCATTGGTCTATATGTCTGTCAATACGTCAGACCACACTCTTGATAACAGTAACTTTGTAGTGAGTTTTGAAATCGGGAAGTGTGAGTCCTTCAAATTTGTTCTTTCTCAAGATTGTTTCTGCTGTTCAGAGTCCTTTGAGAGTCCATATGAATTCCCAACAGATTATCCTGAGGCCACAACTCAATAAACTTTCTGCATAACAATTTCCATTTTTAATATGAATATTTAATAACCAACTAAAATAACTTCAAATTATTTCATCAAATATTTTTCAAAACTAAGAGGTAAGTTTTCCTGGGAATACAACACTGTAAAGGTTCTTTTATGTAGAGGCGACAATCATGTTATGAGGTCATAAACATCCAAATATCTCAGTATCCCTCCTTCTCTTTCCTGAACTTTTCTCTTAACACCGGTAACTGTTCACTTGATGTCTCACAATGACTGTTTTGATTTCATCTCTTCATATACCCAAACAACATCATAGTTCCTTAATAATGGGAGTTATTGGATGCTGATTAAATTTAATTAATTATCTCTATGCTTTTCCTTCATATATATTTTTGTATAAACAATTTAAGGAGAAGAATATAGAAAACTATAATCTTGGCTGATACATGTGAAAGGTGACTAGAAATCTTCTGAATGCTCTCATATATCTGAATATGGCAGCAAGAGGTTTCAGGCACTAGACGAAGTAAGCATAGAACGTAGATAGTGTAGTTGTTAGTAAAGCTCTATGGTATCATGTCTATTAGCTTTACAGCAAATAAGTAGGCATTAGTAGTCTTTTTCAGGTTCAGAGGCCTATTTAAAATTTTAGATTTTAATGTCCTATGAGCTTTATACCTTCTAAGATGTTTTGCAGTGCAATTTTGCAGATATTAATTATTCTGAACTTATTCTTGTAATTTGTATTTTTACCTCTGTTCTAGCCTTCTGATTTATTGCTTTGATCTCATTTTTGGTTCAGCAATCGATTTGGTTGAGGTCCTGATTATTCTAGTTAATTCAGTGAACTGCAAGATATAAAATTATTCTAAGTAAAATCTCCTCACATTTTCGCAGTGGTAGGGGTCAGGGAGAGTTCTTACATGAAATATTTAAGAAACATCTGACTATAACCCAACCAGCATGTGGGGAAATTACATTATTTCTTAGAGTATTTTAACATCAAAGGTAGCTCTGCAGTGATGGATAGTCGTTAAGAGCCGAATTACTGAGAGTATATCTGGTTAGTGCACTTAAACACAGTTCAGCAGATTAAAATAATTTAAAATCTGAAGTGTGATCCAGAATCACATATGTCAATTACTGTGTTGTCTGTGGAATTAAAAATGCATGCAGCTGGAGGCTTTAATTATATGAGATTTTTCTGGCTTAGAAATGCTTTGGCTTTTATTTTTTGAAAAAGTCACCTTTTCAGAAATCCAAGGGAAAGCATTTGTAAAATGCAGAGTGCCTTTTCCAATTACCTATTGTTGAAAGACAGAACAACACTAGAGGGTTATAGAAGTGAACTGAAAACATGGTTTTGTATGAAATCTGATTATTGTTTGCTGACACATTGCCCGAGAAAGAGTAAATTTTTGAGTGAGACATTCCCCCCCCGTATTCCCACTCATTAAACCAGATGTGATCCAGTACGTTTTGTCTTGCCCCACTGTAAGAACCCAAGAGTTTTACAGTTAAATTTTTCAAGTAACTTGTGGGCCTGTCTTTCACAAATGGGTAATACTTATTTTTCTTTCCCATTAATAACATCCAACAAAATAAAAGTTGACATGATATACACACATATATATGCATACATATAGATACTGCAAATTTTCATCATTTGTCCTTATCATGAGATGCTTTTATTATAAAATAATATTTGTCATTAGCTTATATAAAGATACATGCATTGCCTCTAAATATGTTTCTAATAGATTACAGCACTCTGGCACATAACTAAAATATGGACCTTGAGAAATCGTTAAATCCATCATCTCTTAAGACAAAAATCAGTCCCAGTAATACAAACTTTTTATTTCTTAGGGGACAGATGATATTTTAAAACATTTATTTTGTCCTCAGGTCTCAAGTCAGATGAGGTCTCATATGCAGATAAGGCACATGAAATTCCTAAAATGGACATTTTTTTTTTTTTTGTAAAATCTGTATTACATGGAAAATTCTAGTTGCCTGCGTTTCTATTTGCTGGAATTTCCTTTTGTTTTCCTTCCAGAATTCCTGTGCACAGTACAGCTCTTCACACTCCCAAGGAAGCAAACAGCTCAGCGACCCAAACCATGGTCATGTGGGTTAGATAGTTCACTGATTTGATGGTTTGCTCTTTTACAATGATTTTTTTATCCCTAAAAATGAGCCTGGGTTGACTTTTGTTCAGATTCAAAGAGAGTGTTGGAATAAATCTCCTCTTTAAGTGGCAGGAGAAAATCAAATGTATCTCTCATTAAATAAAAAGTCAGTGTGAGTTTTGGAACTCTTCCTATTATCTACAAAACCTGTCTTGTGGGACCCAGAATGAGGGTGTGAAAGAAAAAAAATGACCTAATTTTCTAAAGGATTTTTCAAATAATCGTTGTTCGGTAGGGCAGTGCTGAAAAAGATCTACCAAGTAGACAGGATATTGATATTCTTTAGGTCATAAAGAGGCATGCTTATACATTGACAAATTCAGTCTTCAACATTCTTTTTGTTAGTTTCAGGTCTTGCTCTTTCTTATAAAAAGGTGTTAACGTGTAGGAGTTTTTAACTGGATATTTACCTGAGGAAGCGTTTAATTAGCACCTTCCCCACTTAACGGTATGCGGTTGCTATTCCTTGGGTTAGGCAGATATTTACAGATTTTTTTCCAGGTCTGGATACATGACACCCCTTAGGCAGTATTATGATTCTGGCGTCTCCCACAGCCTCCACAGCCATACTCTCCATCAGAAAAGGTCATTGATTTCTCATGAACAATTTCTTGTTCTCCAGAGAATTTTAAACCATTGTCCCAAGAGCGAACAATTTTGTAATTTGACTCCATCTCCGCACCTCGGCTGCGGGAGTTGCCATTATTGGAAATTGTGGCATTAAAGCCACAAGAGGATTCGTGCTCTTTCCTCAGTCAGATGATGGTACCAAGGAAGGGGGCAGAGCGTGGCTTTGGATGGAGGTGCCCGGGAACGTGCCCTCAGGCCAGGGTGCTCTGGCCGCTGTGCTGACCAGAGGCTGAGAGCGGTTTTCTCCTCCACGTAGGCATTGTGGATGTATTTCTGTCAAGCGCCATGTTCAAGCTTTGCAGCGTCCTTGAGAATACCGAAGACTGGGATAATGAAATCTTTCTGAATTAAAAAAAGAATAATAATGATTTATGGCACTTGTGTTAATGTGTTGGGTTTGTATTTTTAGGAGAATTATCCATGGGAGTAATTACTCTATTTTTGAATCATACCACTTCATAGCTCAAAGATATCTGGGAGCTCATCTTTTTCTAAACCTATTTAGCTGAAGCTAAATCAGTTGAGACATGTCCCAAGAAATCTAGCATCTTATTGGCCCGGCTAGAGTTGTCTTGAGATCCATTCTAATATTCTTTCTGCTGCACTAGGTTGTACCTTTTAACAATAAAAGTGAGTTTAAGAGGGAGACTATATTTAGGAAAATCCCTAAAATGTCAAGAGTGAAGGAAAAAAAATGACTTTCCCACTCTCTTAATTCATATATAGTTCAATTAACATCACAGACATGTTGTCTGATTCATGTACAGAGATCCAAGGGGCAGAGAATGCCTGGACCTTCATCCTCCCACTTATAACAAAGCAATGTGTGGTGTGATGCTGACGGGGCATGGGACGAGATGACCCATCTGTGTATCTGGCGATCATTTATTGGCGGTTTGATTTGAAGGCAGACACTAAACCTCTCTGAGACCAGTTTACTTCCATTTGCAAAATGAAGGCAATATCCTTTCCTCACCTGACGCACGGAACTGCAGGTATCTCGATAACATATAAAAGATCGTATAAATACGTGGTTTTTAAAAGGAGTCATTGTAGAGTATCAAATCACCTAGTATAATTAATCAGCAGCAGAAATATGGCACTGGAATCTTAACCTACCTTCCCACTGTCTGTGGGCTTCTGATTTCTGCCCCGATGGAAACATCTAAGCAATTAGATATATTGGGTAACATCTTATGGGAAAACCCGAACAAACTTTTTGGCCAACCTGATAAAATCCTCAGGGGAGCAATTTTTTCCAATATCCACTTTTAGGCAAGTGATGCAACACTGCTGAAGCATTTTGGAGCCAAGATGTCAGCTAACCGAATCACTGAGATTCCCTAAAACAGCAAACTTATCGCCACTTTGCAATCACATTTCCATATTATGGTGGCAGATGACCCAGGAAACTTGAACTTCTACCAAAGCATTTTTAAGTTCCAACTTATAAAGGTATGTTTTCTAGACGTGATTCAGGGCCTTTGATGTGATTTCTATCATTTACTGATTTCAATGCAAGGAGTATCTCCTTAGAACCGTTAAAACTGTCATACTTTTTAATGGATTCTACTGATAATATCAGGCCTTTACCATCAGGTCTAGAAAGAAACATGCAACGGAAGGAATATTTCTCCCTCCCATTATCCAGGTCCCTATGGTGCTGTAATACCATTCCTTCAAATTTATAGAGCACATTTTTGTATCATGTCATGATGACACTTGTTTGTGATTGGCCTGTATCTCTCCAGGTTGTGACTTCCTTACACATTAATTTGTTATTCATATACACCCCCTCACACACACAGTTTTTTTATAGATCCACTTATTCCTTAGAAATATCCAGGCGTAGCTACTTTTTCCTGCCAAGTATATCCACCACCCATTTTTAAAAATCAGGCAGGCATTCATTTGATTCATGTAACTGGTGATAAAGCATCACTTTGGCAGCCTGCACACATGTATTTGACTCTGTCGGGGGACATGATTCAGTTATAAGTGCATTCAAGCACACACTCAGCTCTAAATCCTTAGGAGTATTCTTGATGGAGGCCATGGGCTGTACCACACAGCTCTATAGATGACACCAAATCATTATTTTTGGAGGTATAAATACATATAATTATTGTATGACATTACATCCTATTTCAAAGGCTATAAAAAGTAGAGCCCTCAGATCAGAAAGTGTGATTTCAATCCCATACACACCCAGAAATATTTCTCTCTCTCTGCTTTGACTGCAAGATAATAAAATATGGCCCAGCACATTTACGTATTAAATATACTTTCTAAAATTCTGATGCTCTCTGAAAAACTATGTAAATTGTAACTATGATAACAAGAATACTCATATTCACACACAGCATTGCATGAGAATTCCATGTCTTTTTACAGAAGAAATATGTTCAAATATATGCCGGGTACATCCTGCGTATTAAAGTTTGAGTATAAGCAAATATAGCTAAAAGAAGAGAAAGTCTAGAATATTAAAACAGAACTATTTTTAGTCTATAAATTGCTTTAGTTATAAAAGTAATTAAAGCTGCTATTATTTGGAAATACAGACTAGAAGATACTACTCTTTTTTTAATGATTCTACTTGTCACTAATTGACTTTTTCTTACTCATTCATTTGCTCATTGTCTCCTTTTAGAAAACACGCCATAAGACTTTGGACATTTTTTGTCCTTTTATGTGCCCTATCTGTAATGATCAGAAGAATGCCTGGCATGTAGGGCTAAGTAAATATTAAATCATAAAAAAAGAATGATTTCACAGTTTTTGTTTCTGGAATTTTTCAAAGCTATATATTTTTCTGAGGCTATAATAAAATTTTTATCTGTTTTATATGCTAATATTTTAATTTTACATCTGTATGGATGTGTATAAATAACCTTGAAGCACTATATCTTCTTACATTTTGAAGAAATAATATAGAATTCTAAAAGGCCTCAGAAAGATATATGATACATTCTGTTCCTCAAAGAAGTAAAAGCAGGAGATGAAGTGGGCAATACAAATAGCAAAGGAAACTCAGCGGAGACTGCAATGCTTTTATTCCTGGGAAAGAGAGCTACAGAAGAAATATTACCTTCTTGGTTGGTTCTTCTGTTAAAAAAAAAAAAAAAGGTAATGTGTAAAAAAAAAAAAAGACACAGATTGTACAAAAACAATTGAAGATACTCATACAAATAGTGAAGGGGGTGACATTAGTTTATCACAGGACTCTGAACTAGTATTGCCCTCTCCCTGGATTAAAATTTTAAGGGTATGACAGCTTTATTCCTACAATTTAAAAGCAAGCATTTTGTATACCCAAAATACTGTATACAATGAACACTTAGAGTGCAACAGTGAGAAAGTAAACAAACCAAATGAAAATGCTCAAAAGATCTGAAGGGCCGATGGTGGGAGCCAGAGATGTCCCTGTTGGGAGTGTGAATTCACAGACAAGGAGAGGATGCTGGAAGGAGCCATGTGGGAGTGACATTGACTGGGAGGCCTAGGTAAGAACTCATGCTTGGCCTAGTACAGATGGTTACATATAGACATACTTAAAGACATGTGTTACATACACAGGTTAGCACACACACAGAGATTTCCTTGCCCTGTGAGTTGAGAGAGCCTGAAAGGAGTGACACACAAGTAGCAATGGGCACCCCTAGCACCCAGATCTTGGTTTCTAATTCTCCAGTAAAATGAACTATGGTACCCAGGACAAATGGCTGATTATAGGGGGGGAGCAGCAAACATACAGGATTTGTCTGCAGTATCTTGTATTTCTAGAAGTTAAGGAAAGTGCTGAACACAAACACACACATGCACACGCTGATTGGAATATGTCAAAGAGACAGGACGCAGTCAGGGTCAACACTAGAATATTTTGAGGAGTCAAATAAAATAGTATTGGATTATAACCCAACATATAAAACAAATATGAGCCCATATGATTATAAATAAACGATTGAACAAATTAATAAATTGGGGAGCAGAGAAGATGGCTCATGCGGGAGAATGCTACGTAACGGATGTCGATTACCCAGTCTCAAAGAGGAGAAGCACAGCTCCACGCTCGTTAAGTGTGGCCTGCACCAAGTAACTTCCTGCCAAGGAGGGCATCACAGAAGCCAGATGTGAAGGAAAAAAAAGCAACTTTACAGTGAAGAAATATGACAAACACTCCCTCAGCCAGGCGATAAAGTCAACGTTAACGGTCATAGAGCATGTTGCTAGTTTGTACCCTTGGTATGAGGTGATGAGTATGGCATTTTATTCTGTGATCTTCCTCCCCAAAGCTAAGCTCATAACCTCACTGCAGTCATGACAAAAACAAATTCCAATAGAGGGGCACCTGACAAAATACTTGACCATTACTCTTCAAAGCCGTCAAGGTCATCAGAAACAAGGATAGTCTGAAAAATTGTCATAGCCAAGAGGTGATATCAGGAGAGATGATATTTAAATTTAATGTGGTATCCTGGATGGGATCCCTTAACAGAAAAAGGCCATTAAGTAAAAACTCATGAAATCTGAATAAAGTCTGGACTTTAGTTAATAAATATGTATCAATATTTATTCACTAATTGCAACAAATATTCTTACTAATGTAAGACATTAGGATCAGGAGAAACTGGGTGCAGGGTTGTGGGAACTCTTTCAATCTTTCTGTAAACATAAAACTGTTCTAGTGACTTCCCTGGTGGCGCAGTGGTTAATAATCCACCTGCCAATGCAGGGGACATGGGTTCGAGCCCTGGTCCAGGAAGATCCCACATGCCGCAGAGCAACTAAGCCCGTGCACCACAACTACTGAGCCTGCGAGCCACAACTACTGAGCCCACGTGCCTAGAGCCTGTGCTCCACAACAAGAGGAACCATGGCAATGAGAAGCCCGCACACCGCAATGAAGACCCAACACAGCCAAAAATAAATAAATAAATAAATTTTTAAAAAACCCCAAAGAACTGCCAGCCCAACATTCAGGACCCTGTGGGGTTGGTACGGCTGTGCTGGAATCGTAAGCAACAGTGACGTGGAGCCCGCTTTAACTCAGTGCAATGCTCCTTACCAAGTAGTCACTGAAGAAATGTTCTTTTAATTTTCACTGGTTAGGGCAACATCCAATACCAGCTTTGGAATTATGACTACTAAATACAAAGGTTTGATTTGAATCAGTATTTGCTGAGTTCTTATTTTTTGTAAATCCGGTGAAGAAGTGTTCTCCACTTAATGAAAAATGTAGAGGAGTGGTGGATTTTACTTGCTGTGTAATAAAGGAGAAAGAAGTGAATACTATGTTATAGTGTTATACCAACAAGGCAGGCATGACAGAAAAATGTCTAAATGTACAGTAACCGTGGCAAGAAGGCAGGGTTGTTGGGAAGATGGTAATTTTCACTGAAATGGGATAGGTGAGTAGGACTTGTGAAAGTGGAGGAGATATGGCATTTTTAAGGGCAACGGTAGCATGCATTAAACATCACAGCTATGAAAAGGCACACTGCATTGGGGCAATGCTGGTTAAATTTGAGATGGTGGGGAAACTGAGGTTAGGAAGAGAAACAGTGAGAAAGAAAGTTTAGAAACGAGGCAAACTATCTTCAGCTTTGAATTCGCAGTTAATCTATTTGGAACCTAGTTCCACATGCACAGTGAATCCACTTAAAACGTTTTGATCTGACCCAAGCTTTAGGAAGATATCTCTGACTTTCTCTGGCTCAAAACTCTCAGCAATTTATCTTCTCTATTCTTTTTTTCTAAAATAAGAACTGATACCCATGTGATTGAAATTTCATGAGCTAATATAAAATAAACAGGAAATTCATGGTGCTTTAAAAGATTGTGTGTTGTCTCTCCACAGAATGAAGTAATATTTGATACTTTAACATAGAGGTCATGAAAATAGAAAAAATACTCCTTGAGTGGTCAGAACTTTCCAGTATTGTAAAAGTGAATTATAATTTGTCCGAATTATACTTTATAAATACTAGGACAAGTGCAGTTTTAATATGAATTTAAAATAGTAAGAGTAAGATTAAGGGCACAGAATTTATTGCAAAGTGACATGTTGACAACCTATAAAAATTGCTAGAAATAAATGGTTCTTCATATTAAGAAATATAATAAGGATTGGTTGATTCTTTAATAATTTAGATAATTTATGTTAACATTACTGCCACATGGGAACAGTGTTCTTGGTAACTGTTTATACTATGCAGGTGTGTCACTGACTAAAGAAAGTCAAACTGATTGACTAAAGGGAGTTATTTACTCTTCTTCTAAGGACAGACTTTACCCTCACTGACTTGGTGGTTGGTTGTAAAGTCTAATATGGTATCAAATGGAAAGAACAAGTCTCTGGATTTCATGAGATTCCCAGGCTTAATGTAGTCATGCTATGCTAGCCCTTGCTATTTTTTTCTTTTCATCCTCTGACTTTCTATGGGATTCAAAGCCTAGAATACTGATTCAATCTTAGATTTGACTTAAAAAAAAAAAAAGCTAAGAAAGGAAAATTGTATTGCAATATTCTTTGATGACTGGAAACCGTATCACTGTGTGTTCTGGAAATGAATTTAGGGGAGGAAAAGGTATGATTTTTAAGAAAATGTTTCTAGTCCAACTGCATTCTGTTATTATTCATCTTCATGAAATAACATTTGTGAAGCACTTATCCCCCAAGTTAAAGAAAGGAAAATCATGTGTACCTAGTTTCTGTGTTAGTTTTCAACACATGAAATTAGAATGACCCTGACTGTGACTCTTGTTAAAAAAAAATTATTTAAAGGAATAAAATAAATCATAATTAAAGGAAAAAACAGCAAGTTCAAGTCCCTATGCTTGGCAAGATACAGTTGTTGATCAGTATAAATGGGTAAGAAAGTAAAAACCAACTTCTTTAATGTGTCCAAGAAAATAATATATTCCACATGTGTGCAATTTTCAAGGTGATCCTGCTTAATTAAGAAACAACCATAACAACAAAAACTCAAAGACAATAAGCTTTACTTGATCCTTCAGACTTGAAAAGTTGCGATTAAATATCAAAACAGATTTCCAATGTCTTGTTGCCATGGCTCTCTTTTTGACACAGGTGTTACTGAAGTGTGTCAAACATTAGAAATTTTTAAATGCATTTACACATGGTCAGGACAATGTATAAGGTGTGTGAATGTATTCTGAACATGTAACAGATACACGGGCAATAATAAAACATTTACTTATGCAAACTAACAAAGCAACACAAAGACATCCCCAAGGAAGAGAAGGAAAAGACTTAGCAAACTAAAAATTACGACTAATACACTTACTATTAACTCTTACCTTAAAATAGTATTGTGTGATTCTTTTAGGAAATCATGTATTGATGTTCCTTATATGATGTCAGCTTAACATTTTTTATCTATAGATATATAGTTGTGATACTTATCTGAATGCATACGTGTAAGATATGTATATATGTATGTGTGCACGCATATGTACAAATACATGTATATCACCAGTATCCAATCTTTCTTAGCTACCAACCATAACAAATACAAAAATATTTTTATATGCATTTTATATTTTCAATATTAAAGCCCTAAAATTATACTATATAATAAGTAATATATGCTATATCACATAAAACATAAAATATGGAATATATAAATATTTTTATGAAAAACAGTATATTATACAGAATGTTCTGTATACTGTAGTACATCTATAATTATATTGTTTGGCTATAATAAATCAAACTAGCAGATCATTAAACAAAATGAAAAGCCCACTTTGTTTATACAAAATTTACACTGTTGTTTAGATTTATTTTATGATAAAGATTTCAGTTAAAATATATGGAGAGAAAGTTGAAACAAAATAAAGCATGCGTGTATATTCTTATTTGCTTTGTAACCAGTCTATAATAATTTTCGAATTTGTTGAGTGCAAAGAGGAAATGGATCAGTCTTTTCAACTATCATGTTCCTGCCCTGCCCTTTTTAGAGATCTCAAGGATAGCCTGTAGTCTTCCTGTCACTTTCAGCCATTAAAAATATCTCACTTTGGTAATTAAGACAATCGAAGTATCAAAATTAAAAAATTTCAGTGTCCAATTTAAAACATCAATACCATATCAAATTATCCTATTTTCCTTTCTCCTCAGCTCAGGGGCAACAGCAGGGAACTGGGTTGTGGTAGCTTCTTTACCCTTCGACCTCTTCCATGTGATGCTGGTGGAGTCTCCAGGATGGACACTGGGTACATTGGAACAGAGGAACGAGGCTGAATGTTTTATCATGGAAGCTGTAATGATTCTGCTATCACTAACTTCTTCGAAGCAGACATTCACGTTCTGTACCTCCCCTAGGGTTCACTTCTTTGCTCTTTAACTGAACTCTTGCAATGCCCCTGCAAATCTGCCTACAGAACCTAGTTACTGAGTTTTTCTTGCTCCACAAGGCTTTGCTCTTGGCTAGTTATTTTGAAGACAGGCTGTCTCTCTGCCGTGGTATCGACTGACCCCCCGCACATGCTTCCTAAGCCCAAAGAAGGGCACTCAGTGCATCTTACTGCTGCCTTCTACCTATCCTAGCTACGTTTTGCCTTCAAAAGTCTACACCATTTCTAAGACAGTATGCCCCTGTCAGTATTCTGAGAGCAAATGCTCAACTCCCAGAAAAATCTCTCAAGGCATTCCTAATTGATGGATCAGGACGTATCTTAACAGTTTGTGTACCTTGGCCCACATTCAGCCCAGGAGTAGGACGTCAGTCTCTCCTTGTAGAAATACGATATGTCTCTGAGATATCCCCTCCAAATAAATCATCCCAAATTCTCCACTGTGGCTCTGGGCTAAAACCCCGTTATTATATCCAAATGCGTTCTCATTTATCCTATGTTGACCTGCACAAACTCAAGATTTCTAGCCTTTAAAAAAATATATAGGCTGATTGGGAGATGGGGAACACGCATCTCAGATCTGTTTTGCTACCTTTAAGGAAGGCCTGGAAGGCATAATTAAGAGCCTGTCTCCCCGTAATGCAGGGTGCTTATCTCCTTCTAACACAGTATGCTTAATCATCTCTTGCTTTGCATTTTGGCACTTTTACCAAATTCTAATAAAATGGGGAAATAAAAGCAATTTGAATAATCAGACCATTGCAATTACGTGATCAACAGAAGGATGCCTGCTGTGAATCACTTTCTGTTGATTAATCTGCTCCCCACAAACAGCAACATAATTAATCAGCATTTCAAGAACCTTAAACAGGCAGCTCACCAAGCAAGATAGACAGATGATAAATAAGTACATGAAAGGATGTTCCACATCATACGTTATCCAGGACATTCAAATTAAAACAACAAGGAGATATCACTATACATCTGCTAGTGTAGCAAACATCTAGAACACAGACAACACCGAATGCCAGTGGTTTGTGGAGCAACAGGAACTCTCATTCCTTGCTGGTGGGAATGCAAAGTGGTACAGACACTTTGTTTTTCTCTAATGATTGAGAATCTTCTAAAACTTTAATAAGCTACTGAAGACCATTATACAAGACAAGGGGTTTTTTAAAATGCCGTGTAAATATGTTCTTAAATTTTTTATCAGCAATTTATAAGGTGAGCCACATGAGATTTGGATCTCAGTACTATGCTTTCCTTTTTTTTTAAACATCTTTATTGGATTATAATTGCTTTACAATGTGTGTTAGTTTCTGCTGTATAACACAGTAATTCAGCTATACATATACATTTATTCCCAAGTCCCCCCCCTTTTGTGGCTCCCTCCCACCCTCCCTATCCCACCCCTCTAGGTGGTCACAAAGCACCGAGCTGATCTCCCTGTGCTATGCGGCTGCTTCCCACTAGCTATCTGTTTTACATTTGGTAGTGTATATACGTCCATGCCACTCTCTCACTTCGTCCCAGCTTACCCTTCCCCCTCCCCGTGTCCTCAAGTCCATTGTGTACATCTGCATCTTTATTGCTCTCCTGCCCCTAGGTTCTTCAGATACATTTTTAAAAATATATTCCATATATATGCGTTAGCATACGGTATTTAATTTTCTCTTTCTGACTTCACTCTGTATGACAGTCTCTAGGTCCATACACGTCACTACGAGTAACTCAATTTCGTTTCCTTTTATGGCTGAGTAATATACCCTTGTATATATGTGCCACATCTTCTTTATCCATTCATCTGACACTTCGGTTGCTTCCATGTCCTGGCTGTTGTAAACAGTGCTGCAGTGAATATTGAGGTGCATGTGTTTTTTGAATTATGGTTTTCTCTGGGTATATGACCAGTAGTGGGATTGCTGGGTCATATTGTAATTCTATTTTCAGTCTTTTAAGGAACCTCCATATTGTTCTCCACAGTGGCTGTATCAATTTACCTTCCCACCAACAGTGCAAGAGGGTTCCCTTTTCTCCACACCCTCTCCAGCATTTCTTGTTTGTAGATTTTTTGATGATGGCCATTCTGACTGGTGTGAGGTGATACCTCACTGAAGTTTTGATTTGCATTTCTCTAATGATTAGTGATGTTGAGCATCCTTTCGTGTGTTTGTTGGCAATCTGTATATCTTCTTTGGAGAAATGTCTATTTAGTTCTTATGCCCATTTTTGGATTGGGTAGTTTGTTTTTTTGATATTGAGCTGCATGAGCTGCTTGTAAATTTTGGAGATTAATCCTTTGTCAGTTGCTTTGTTTGCAAATATTTTCTCCCATTCTGAGTGCTGTCTTTTCATCTTGTTTACGGTTTCCCTTGCTGTGCAAAAGCTTTTAAGTTTCATTAGGTCCCATTTGTTTATTTTTGTTTTTGTTTCCATTTCTCTGGGAGGTGGGTCAAAAAGGATCTTGCTGTGATTTATGTCATAGAGTGTTCTGCCTATGTTTTCCTCTAAGAGTTTGATAGTTACTGGCCTTACATTTAGGTCTTTAATCCATTTTGAGTTTATGTTTGTGTATGGTGTTAGGGTGTGTTCTGATTTCATTCTTTTACATGTAGCTCTCCAGTTTTCCCAGCACCACTTATTGAAGAGGCTGTCTTTTCTCCATTGTATATTCGTGCCTCCTTCATCAAAGATAAGGTGACCATATGTGTGTGGGTTTATCTCTGGGCTTTCTATCCTGTTCCATTGATCTATATTTCTGTTTTTGTGCCAGTACCATCCTGTCTTGATTACTGTAGCTTTGTAGTACAGAATGTGGTCAGGGAGCCTGATTCCTTCAGCTCCGTTTTTCTTTCTCAAGATTGTTTTGGCTATTCGGGGTGCTTTGTGTTTCCATACAAGTTGTGCAATATTTTGTTCACAAATTAAATGAGCATTGTGAAACCAGCTTTTGAAGGCCAACCTGGCAAACATTAAAAAAGAAAGTTACTGCCCAGTATTGGCCCAGGTTTGGTGGAAAAGACACACTTCTCTTTCTGCTGGGCGCTAAGACGACATACTTGTTTCCCGTGGTGCTGTGACAGATTGCCACAGATGTGTCCTCTTACAGTGCCGGCAGCCGGGAGTGTGAAATGGGTCTCACGGGCTGAAATCAGTGTGGGCATAACTAGTTCTGTTCGTAGGCTCTCAGTGAAAGTCCGTTTTCTTGCACAGGATCCAGTGATGGTTTAATGCTCTGCGTTTATAGTCTTGAAATTGCACTGGGTCCTGCAGATTATGTAGCTGGTTCTGCCTCTACCTCTTCCTTGCTGTTCCTTCCTCTGAACCTTTTTCTTTTTCTTTTTTTTTTTTTGCGGTACGCAGGCCTCTCACTGTCGCGGCCTCTCCCGTTGCAGAGCACAGGCTCCGGATGCGCAGGCTCAGCGGCCACGGCTCACGGGCCCAGCCGCTCCGTGGCATGTGGGATCTTCGCGGACCGGGGCACGAACCCGCGTCCCCTGCATCGGCAGGCGGACTCTCAACCACTGTGCCACCAGGGAAGCCCTCTAGGTACTTTTTGATTTCCTCTTTGATTTTTTTAGTGATCTCTTGGTTATTTAGTAGTGTATTGTTTACCCTCCATGTGTTTGTATGTTTTACGGTTTTTTCCCTGTAATTGATATCTAGTCTTATAGCGTTGTGGTTGGAAAGGATACGTGATATGATTTCAGTTTGTTTAAATTTACCAAGGCTTGATCTGTGACCCAAGATATGATCTGTCCTGGAGAATGTTCCGTGGGCACTTGAGAAGAAAGTGTATTCTGTTGTTTTTGGATGGCATGTCCTATAAATATCAATTAAGTCCTTCTTGTTTAATGTGTCATTTGAAGCTTGTGTTTCCTTATTTATTTTCATTTTGGATGACCTGTCCAATGCTGAAAGTGGGTTGTTAAAGTCCCCTACTATTACTGTGTTACTGTCAATTTCCCCTTTTACGACTGTTAACATTTGCCTTATGTACTGAAGTGCTCCTGTGTTGCGTGCGTAAATATTTACAATTGTTGTATCTTCTTGGATTGATCCCTTGATCATTATGGAGTGTCCTTCTTTATCTCTTGTAATAGTCTTTATTTTAAAGTCTATTTTGTGTGATATGACAATTGCTACTCCAGCTTTCTTTTGATTTCCATTTGCATGGAATATCTTTTTCCATCCCCTCACTTTCAGGCTGTATGTATCCCTAGGTCTGAAGCGGGTGTCTTTTAGATAGCATATATACAGATGTTGTTTTTGTATCCATTCAGCCAGTCTATGTCTTTTTTGGGAGCATTTAATCCATTTACATTTAAGGTGATTATTGATATGTACATTCCTATTACCATTTTCTTAACTGTTTGGGGTTTGTTATTGCAGGTCTTTTCCTTCTCTTGTGCTTCCTACCTAGAGAAGTTCCTTTAGCATTTGTTGTAAAGCTGGTTCAGTGGTGCTGAATTCTCTTAGCTTTCGCTTGTCTGTAAAGGTTTTAATTTCTCTGTCGAATCTGAATGAGATCCTTGCTGGTTAGGGTAATCTTGGTTTTAGGTTTTTCCCTTTCATCTCTTTAAATATGTCCTGCCACTCCCTTCTGGCTTGCAGAGTTTGTCCTGAAAGATCAGCTGTTAACCTTATGCCAATTCCCTTGCATGTTATTTGTTGCTTTTCCCTTGCTGCATTTTTTTTTTTTTTTTTTGCGGTACGCGGGCCTCTCACTGTCGTGGCCTCTCCCGTTGCGGAGCACAGGCTCCGGATGCGCAGGCTCAGTGGCCATGGCTCACAGTCCCAGCCACTCCACAGCATGTGGAATCTTTCTGGACTGGGGCACGAACCCACGTGCCCTGCATCGGCAGGCAGACTCTCAACCACTGCGCCACCAGGGAAGCCCTCCCTTGCTGCTTTTAATATTTTTTTCTTTGTATTTAGTTTTTGATAGTTTGATTAATATGTGTCACAGCATGTTTCTCCTTGGTTTATCCTGTGTGGGATTCTCTGCACTTCCTCGACTTGAATGACTGTTTCTTTTCCTAACTTAGGGAAGTTTTCAACTGTAATCTCTTCAAATATTTTCTCAGTACCTTTCTTTTTCTCTTCCTCTGGGACCCCTATGATTCGAATGTTTGTGCATTTAATGCTGTCCCAGAGTTCTCTGAGACTGTCCTCAATTCTTTTCATTCTTTTTTCTTTATTCTGCTCTGTGGTAGTTATTTCCACTATTTTATCTTCCAGGTCACTTATCCGTTCTTCTGCCTCAGTTTTTCTGCTGTTGATTCCTTCTAGAGTATTTTTAATTTCACTTATTGTGTTATTCATCATTGTTTGTTTGCTCTTTATCTCTTCTAGGTCCTTGTTAAACGTTTCTTGTATTTTCTCCATTCTTTTTCCAAGATTTGGGATCATATTTACTATCACTGCTCTGAATTCTTCTTCAGGTAGACTGCCTATTTCCTCTTCATTGGTTTGGTTTGGTGGGTTTTTCCTTTTCTCCTTTATCACTGTGTATTTCTCTGTTTTCTTATTTTGTTTAACTTACTGTGTTTGGGGTCTCCTTTTCTCAGGCTGCAGGTTTGTAGGTCCCTTTGTTTTTGATGTCTGCCCCCAGTGGGTAAGGTTGGTTCAGTGGTTTGTGTAGGCTTCCTGGTGGAGGGGACTGGTGCCTGTGTTCTGGTGGATGAGGCTGGATCTTGTCTTTTTGGTGGGCAGTAGCACATCTGGTGGCGTGTTTTGGGGTGTCTGTGAATTTATGATGATTTTAGGCAGCCTCTCTGCTAATGGGTGGGGTTGTGTTCCTGTCTAGCTAGTTGTTTGGCATGGGGTGTCCAGCACTGGAGCTTGCTGGTCTTTGAGTGGAGATGGGTCTTAGCATTGAGATGGAGATCTCTGGGTGAGTTCTCGCCGATTGACATTACATGAGGCCAGGAGGTCTCTGGTGGTTCAGTATCCTGAACTTGGCTCTCCCACCTCAGAGGCTCAGGCCTGACACCTGGCCAGAGCACCAAGGTCCAGTCAGCCTCACAGCTGAATTTGCATTTCTTCATTTGGTGAGTTTTTCGTCTGCTTCCCCCAGTTCTCTGCTTCTTGTCACCACTACCTTCTGTGCTTCTCCTAGCACCGTTTGGACTATCTGTGAGATAAAGTAAAAGGTACTTTCCCCCTGGGGTGCAAGTATAGTTGTGGTAGGAGTTGGGGTGAGGTTGTGTATCTGTTTCCCTTCACACTAAGACTTTTCTTTCACAGTTTTTGCTAGTCTCTTCCCAGCCTCCCTAACTGACTTAAAGGGGAAATAGATCACAGTCAAATTAGCCCTAACGGCTTCTAATGCATTTTCTAGAGCTTTTCTGAGTTGGGATCCAATGCAGTAAGAGGAGCAGACAGTACAGCCACTTTGGAGGACAATTTGGATGTGTCTTATGAAAGTAAATATATCCTTAACCATATGATCTAGCAGCTGTGCTCCTGTTATTTGCCTGAAGGCGTCAAAAAGGTGTGTGTACACAAAAAACTGCACCTGGATGTCTATAGGAGCTTTATCCATAGTTGTCAAAACTTGGACACAAACAAGTTGCCCTTCAGTAGGCAAATGAATAATTAAACTGGTACAGCCAGACAATTAAATATTATTCAGCATAAAAATAAGTGAGCTTTCAAGCCATAAAAAGCCATGGAAGAACCTTAAATGCATGTCACTAAGTGAAAGAAGTTAATCTGAACAAAACTATACACTATAGGCTTCCAACTAGAATTACATTCTTCAAAAGGCAAAATTATGGACGTGGTAAAAGAAACAGTGGTTGCCAGGGGTTAGGAGGGCAGGATGAGTGAACAAGGGGAGCACAGAGCAGAGAAGTTACTCTGTATGATAATGTGGTGGTAGATATGGGTCATTATAGAGTGGTCGAAACCCTTAGAAGGTACCACACCAAAAGTCAATACTAATGTAAACTATGGACTTGGTGTGACAATGATGTGTCAGTGTAACTGTGTGGATGGTAACAAATGTTCCCCTGTGGTGGGGATGTTGATAGCGCAGGAGGTTGTGAGTGTGTGTAGGCAGAGGTTATTGAGAATTCCCTGTATTTTCTGCTCAATTTTGCTCTGAGCCTAAAACTTCTAAAAAAAAAAAAAAAAAGTCTTTTAAAATTTATTTTATTATAAATGTGGAGATGTTGTTTGAAAGATATAAATGAATAAGTTCTGGAGGTCTACTGTACAGCATGGTAAAATATATATATTTTTTTGGTAGGTAATCAGATATATGTCTGTTTTCTCATAAGACTTAAAGCTTTGCTAAATTTTGTGCAGTGTAATGAAAGTAGCACGTTATATTTAAATTTTGATTAACTAGAGACAAGGTGAATGGAAAGACTCAACAACACTAATGATAGAATTGAAATGGGCATATTTTCATATAATCTCAAATACTATATTTTTCCTTCTATAAGCATTAGTGTTTTTACTGAAGTATAGTTGATTTACAATATTACATTAGTTTCAGGTGTACAAAATGGTGATTCAATATTTTTATAGATTATACTCCAGTTAAAGTTATTACAAAATAATGGCTATATGTGTGCTGTACAATATATCTTTGTTGTTTATTTATTTTATACATACCACTTTGTATCTCTTAATCCCCTACCCCTATCTTTCCCCGTCTCTCCTTCCCTCTCCCCACTGGTAACTACTAGTTTGTTCTCTATATCTGTGAATCTGTTTCTGTTTTGTTATATTCATTTGTTTTATTCTTTAGATTCTATAGATAGAGTATTTGTCTTTCTCTGTCTGACATAATTCACTAAACATAACACCCTCTAGGTCTATCCACGTTGTTGAAAATGGCAGAATTTCATTTTTATAGCTGAGTAGTTTTCCATTGTTTGTATATGTGAGTGTTTGTGTGTGTGCCTGAGTGTGTGTGTGTATAATCTTCTTTATCCATTCAACTGTTGATGGACACTTAGGTTGCTTGCATATTTTGGCTGTTGTAAATATTGATGCTGTGAATATTGGAGTGCATGTATCTTTTTATTTTATTTTATTTATTTATTTTTGGCGGCGTTGGGTCTTCATTGCTATGTACAGGCTTTCTCTAGTTGCAGTGAGCAGGGGGGCTACTCTTCATCGTGGTGTGCGTGCTCCTCATTGCAGTGGCTTCCCTTCTTGAGGAGTATGGGCTCTAGGTGCACAGCTTCAGTAGTTGTGGCATGAGGACTTGGTAGTTGTGGCTTGTGGGCTCTAGAGCATAGGTTCAGTAGTTGTGGCGCACGGGCTTAGTTGCTCCATGGCATGTGGGATCTTCCCCGACCAGGGATCAAACCCATGTCCCCTGCACTGGCAGGCGGATTCTTAACTACTGCGCCACCAGGGAAGTCCCTAGAGTGCATGTATCTTTTTGAATTAATGTTTTCATTTCTTCAGATATATAGCCAGGAGTGGAATTGCTGGATTTATGGTAGTTCTTTTTTTTTTTTTTAATTTAATTTTGGCTGCATTGGGTCCTTGTTGCTGCACATGGGCTTTCTTTTTTTTTTTAGTTGCAGCGAGTGGGGATTACTCTTTCTTGCAGTACGTGGGCTTCTCATTGCGGTGGCTTCTCTTGTTGTGGAGCACGGGCTCTAGGCATGTGGGCTTCAATAGTTGTGGCACATGGGCTCAGTAGTTGTGGCTCACAGGCTCTACAGCACAAGCTCAGTAGCTGTGGCACATGGGCTTAGTTGCTCCGTGGCCTGTGGAATCTTCCTGGACCAGGGCTTGAATCCGTGTCCCCTGCATTGGCAGGCAGATTCTTAACCACTGCGCCACCAGGGAAGCCCCATATGGTAGTTCATTTTTAGTTTTTTTAGGAACTTCTGTACTGTTTTCCATAGTGGCTGTACCAATATACATTCTCACCAACATTGTACTAGGGTTCTCTTTTCTCCACATCCTTGCCAACACTTGTGTTTTGTAGACTTTTTGATGATAACCATTCTGACAACTGTGAATTAATAGCTCATTATGGTTTGGATTTGCATTTCTCTGATGATTAGCAATGTTGAACATCTTTTCCTGTGCCTATTGGCCATCTGTATATCTTCTCTGTAAAAATGTCTGTTCAGGTCTTCTGCCCATATTTTAATCAGGTTGTTTGGTGTTTTCTTGGTATTAAGTTGTGTGAGTTGCTTATATATTTTGGATATTAATCTACCATATCATTTGCAAATATTTTCTTCTATTCATTAGGTAGTCTTTTCATTTTGTCTATGGTTTCTTTTGCTGTACAAAAGCTTTTAAGTTTAATTAGGCCCCAATGGTTTATTTTTGCTTTTGTTTCTTTTGACTTCGGAGACAGAGACAATAAAATATTGCTACAGTTTTTGTCAAAGAGCGTTTTGACTCTGTTCTCTTCTGGGAGTTCTATGATGTTACATTTAGGTCTTTAATCCATTTTGAATTTATTTTTGTATATGGTGTGAGAAAAGGTGCTAAAATCATTCTTTTACATGTAGCTGTCCAATTTTTTCAGCACCACTTATTGAAGAGACTGTCTTTTCTCCACTGTATATTCTTGTGCTCTTTGTCATAGATTAATTGACCATTAGTGCATGGATTTATTTCTGGGCTCTCTGTTCTATTCCATTAATCTATGTGTCTGTTTTTCTGTTAGTTCCATGCTGTTTTGATTACTGTAGGTTTATAGTATTGTCTGAAGTCAAGGAGCATGATATCTCCAGGTTCTTTTTTCTCAAGATTGCTTTGGCAATTCCGGGTCTTTTGTGGTTCCACATAACTTTTAGGATTATTTGTTTTAGTTCTGTGAAAAAATGTCATGGGCATTCCGATAGGATTTGCATTAAATCTGTAGATTTCTTTGTGTAGTATGAACTTTTAAACAGTATTTCTTCTAATTCGTGAATATGGGATATCTTTCCATTTTTTTGTATCATCTTCAGTTTCCTTCATCAGTGTTTTAGTTTTCAGAGTATAGGTCTTTCAACCCCTTGGTTAAGTTTATTCCTAAGCATTCCATTCTTTTTGTTTGTTTGTTTTTTGTTTTGTTTTGTTTTTTGGGGGGGGTATGCGGGCCTCTCACTGTTGTGGCCTCTCCCGTTGTGGAGCACAGGCTCCGGATGCGCAGGCTCAGTGGCCATGGCTCACGGGCCCAGCCGCTCCGCGGCATGGGGGATCTTCCCGGACCGGGGCACAAACCCATGTCCCCTGCATCGGCAGGCGGACTCTCAACCACTGCACCACCAGGGAAACCCCGCATTCCATTCTTTTTGATGCAATTTTAAACAAAATTGTTTTCCTGCTATAAGCATTCATAGGTTTTGAAAAAAAGAAGTTGGGTTATGTTTACAGTCTCACTAGAGACTGGCAGTACTCTAGTAGTGAAGCATGGTGATATTTTACATCTCTCAAGTGCAGTTTTGTAGAAATTCAAATTCCATCACAAATTACTCAAAACAATTAGTTGATTACAGAAACACTTTTCATAAAATCTTGATGAAAGTAAAATTTCAACAAGCGTATGGGGACAGAGCATGGAGGGAAGGATCCATGTTGAAACAAAGCGAAATAATTCCCTCAGAGATTAGTCTTTATTTGTTAAACTGAGTTCTTGAATTGCGTATGGATGCCTTTTTTTAAATTGCAGTATAGATGACATATAATGTTGATTTCAGGTGTACAGATTAGTAGTTTGACGTTTATGTGCATTATGAAATGATATCCACAATAATTCTTGTATCCATCTGTTACCATACAAATTTTTTACAAAACTGTTGACTATATTCCTTGTGCTGCCCTTATATCTCCATGATTTACTTATTGTATGACTGGAAGTTTGTACTTCTTACTCCCTTTCACCTGTGTTGTCCATTCCCCTTCCCCTTCTTACAATCACCCGTTTGCTTTCTTATCTGTGAGTCTGTTTTGGTTTGTCTTCTTTTTGGGGGTTACACATATAAGTGAAATCATGTGGTATTTGTCTTTCTTTGTCTGTTTATTTTGCTTAGCATAATTACCCTCTAGATCATTCATGTTGTTGCAAATGGCAAGATTTCATTCTTTTTACAGCTGAGAAATATTCCATTCTATGAACATACCATATCTTCTTTATCCATCCATCTATAAATTGCTTCCGTATCTTCGCTATTGTACATAACAACACTGTGATGAACATAGGGGTGCATGTATCTCTTTTAATTAGTGTTTTCACTTTCTTCACATAGACACCCAGGAATGGAATTCCTGGATCATACAGTAGTTCTCTTTAATTTTTTGAGAAAGCTCTATACTGTTTTCCATATGCAACAGTTTACATTCCCACCGACAGTGTACAAGGGTTCCTTTCTCATGAATGCAGTTTTTGCATCCACATACCAAATGTAAATATTTATAAATTATTGGATTGACAGAAGGTTACAGAGAAATCATGTTTTCTGTATTTTGCTGTCATGTATTCAACATAGCTCATAGCAGTTAAAGAATAAAGACACAGATCAAAAGGAAATCATTAAAAAATATTTACCATGGAAATGCTAATCATATCAAAGTTGACATGTATATCACCATCTGGCAAAGCCAACTATAGAAAAAGGAATACTATCAGAGGTAGAGATAACATTCAAACCATGAAAATATTTGTTCTCAAGAGAAAAAAATGAGTGTTCCAGCAATGATAATAAACAACTTAAAACTGAACACATGAGAAACAAGTTAATTCAGTTGTATGTTAATTTTTAACATTATTATACAAAAATTATCAATTCATAAAACTCTTGTGCTCAGTACTGTTAATAAAGACCTTTCCTGGAATATACTATTTAGGCAAAAAACTATAGTATATGTTAGATTTATTCAGTGTTTCCTTTTGATTAGAGTTATTCATATAGTAATTTTGGAACTATTTTGTGTCAATTGTAAGATAAAACAAATTAATAAATATATTAGTAATTTGATGTTATATGAAGTACACCACCACCCAACTATCTAACATTCTTGCCCAGAATGTTTAACCTGAATCTAACTATAAGAAAGAAAATATTCAGAAACATCCAGATTTTGTGGTAAACTGCAGTATAACTGTGCATTTTTCAACTACTTGAATTTTCCAAATAATAATAACAGTGCAATGTCATAAATTTTTTTAAGAGCCTGGAAGACGGTTTGAAATTAAAAGAGATTCAGAAGACAATCTAATATAGTTTCATGGTCCTGAACTGAACTGTAGGTTGGGGAATAAGAATCTCTAGAGTACATTTTTGGAAACGTTAGGATACAGATTGTATTATTCATAGGTCGTATATTTGATACTGCTAATGAAATGATGTGTATGGCTTTTGTTATTATAGTTGTGAGGGCCATGTATTTGATCTAATCTTCTATTTTCTTTTTTTTTTTTTGCCTTTCTCTGAGAATTTATACACAATTGATACTTCTGCCTTGGATGTCTAGAAAATTTTCTAGATGAAGCCATATGAGCTAGTTTTTCTTTCTATGAAGGTGTTTAGTAATGGACTAAATTTCTTTAACAAATAACAAAATATGAACATTTTCTATTTAGGACTCTATTAGAGTTAGTATTTTTACCCCCTTGTCATATTTATCAACATATTTTTACAATATACTTTTATTTTTGTTATACTGTCTGTGGTGTATGTTGCAATGTTAAATTCTGGCACCTAATAACATGCTTTCTCTAGTTTAAATAGTCACACTAGGCATTTATCAAATAATTTTTTCAAAGAATCAACTCTTCGCTTTGTCTAAATTCTCTAGGTTTTTTTTTTTAGGTTTCTACTCTTTATTCCATCTTTCTACATTTTAAGTTTGATTTACTGTTCTTTTCATAGTTCAATTGGAAGAAATTTCAAGTAGTCAATACCTTTATTTTCTTCTTATATATTTTTTTAAGGCATTTCACTAACCCCTGTTTTAATTATGTCCTGCAAAAATTCATATATTATTCAGGTATATATGTTCAACTTTTCATTGGATTTTGCGTTTGAAGTATGGCATGTATCAGGTGTGTGGTCCAATATCTAGGCACTTTAGGGATATTCTAGTTAACTATTTTAAAACTGTGTGTTCCTTGCCTAGAGTAATATTCTTGGTGGGTTTTTTTTTTCCTTTGAGTCAACACTTGAGAGTTCTCTCGTACATCTTAAATTCTGTGGGGGTTTTGTACTATAAATGAGACACATATGATGTGAGCACTTGCTTTCCTAAACATTTTAAAGTTGTTGCAATAATATTTTTTATATAGTAACTATACATGTATATAATTAGCCTTGATAAAACAGACGTGAAAAACAACTACAGAATGTATAGGTTGAGAGCACAGGCTTTCAAGTCGGACTGATGTGGTTTCAAAATCTGTGTCTTAGAAGCCATGTGACTTTGGATAAATTATAATATTGTTATTATTTAACTTACAACACTACGTGAGGATTAAATGAAAGAATGTATGAAAAACACATAGCACAGGGCCTCTTCCAAAGTATTTACTGATTTCTATTTTATTAATACTGATACTACTGCTGTCACTACTATCATTACAATTAAATCTCTCACTCCCTCCTCTAATTATTACTATAGGACAATCCACATGGTAAGCTTTTAGGGAGCTTCCCATGCCAGAAGGTCACTAGTTTTAAAGAAACGGTTGTACAGTGCAGTGAGAACCATCAGACAGGACTTTCCCTTTGGGTCATGGGAGAGTAAGGGTCTACCTGCCCGACCCTTGTACAGCTCATGTAATAAACTCTGCAAATAATACATAAAGCTGATACTTGAAGGCATTGGAGAGTGAAAAGAAGGAGCAGATTCTGGTTGGATAATCATACTCAGAGGAGGGAGTAACAGAGTAGTTTCCCCATTTTTGCTAAGTTTAGACTGGAGGCAGGCACAGTTAGCATAGAGCAGTGAGGCTGTCAGTAGAAAACTCAAACTTTATGGCTTGAGAATCCAGGAAATTGAGTGAAGGCAACCGTGACCACTAGAGAGAGAAGGCTAAATCTAGGAAAGGAAAGAGCCAGAAAGAGGGTACTCAAATCATGTTTTTCTGTTTATCTGACTGACCCCTGAACCATGCGTATATAGACCAGACTCGAAGCATTCAGCTAAAGAGAAAGGATCAAAATGAAGGTCATGAGTGGCTACCCCAGAAAACAGAGTGCACAGTTTGCATCTAAACAAATTATATTTTGTTAAAACTAATATTTTCTAAAACAAAACAAATGTTTGCTAAAACAAAACACTTTCAGGAACAACAAATAAATCCAGAGTCCCCAGAGCTTAACATGAATTTTGTCTGGGACACATTCCAAAATACCTGGTGGAAAGAATCTATAATTAGGTACCCATTTTTAAAAACAATCAATTGAGAACAAACCTACGATAAACCAAATGATATTCACAGACAATGATTTTAAAACTGCTAATATATATATATATGCTTATAAAATATACTTATAAAATATGTAAGTATATATACTTTCAAAGATTGAAAATATAGGAAACATCACTAGAGAGGATAAAAACAATAAAAGTAACACATGGAAATCAAAGCTATGAAAACATCCAATATCTGAAATTTGACAAAATAGCTTGTATCCAGGGGAAGCGTCATGAGAAATAAGACAGTGATCTTGGAGATGCAGCAATTAAAGTTAAGTCTTAGAAAAAAATTGGAAAAATAGAGACACAGACGTAGAGATCAAATGTATGGATACTAAGGGGGAAACTGTGGGTGGGATGAATTGGGAGATTGGGATTGACATATATACACTATTGATACTATGTAGAAAATAGATAACTAATGAGAACCTACTGTATAGCACAGGGAACTCTACTCAATGCTCTGTGGTGACCTAAATGGGAAGGAAATCCAAAAAGAGCAGATATATGCATATATATAGCTGATTCACTCTGCTGTACTGTAGAAACTAACAACATTGTAAAGCAACTATACTCCAATAAAAATTAATTTAAAAAAAAGCAGAGTCTCAGGTAGCTGTTAGATCATACCAAATAGTTTAACATAGACATAATTTGATTCCCAGAGAGAAAGTGTTATGGGTTGAATTGTCTCCCCAAAATGTATACGTTGACGTCCTAACTCCAAGTACCTCAGAATATGACTCTTCTTTGGAAATAGAGTCATTGTATGTAATAAGTTAAAATGAGGTCATACTAGAGTAAGGTGAACTCCTTCCCCGTATGACTGGTTTCTTTATCCAAAGGAGAAATTTGGTCACTGAGCTGCATACAGGGAGAACACATGTAACGATAAAGGCTAAGTTCAAGGTGATGTTTCTACCCATTAAGGAACATCACAGATGACCAGCAAACCACCAAAAACTAGGGGAGAAACATGGAACATACTCTCACAGCCCTCAGAATAAACCAACACTGCTAATACCATGATCTTAAATTCCTTGCTTCCAAAACTAGGAGACTCTAAATTTCTGTTATTTATGTCCCCTCGTTAGTGGTCCCTTGCTATGGCAGTCCAGCAAACTAATACAGAAAGAAAGCAGACAGAATACTTGAAAAAATAATGGCTTATTTTTTTGAATAAGAGAGATATAAAGTTATAGATTTCTACTGTGGTGTAAAAGATGAGGGTAAGTTAACCTTTATGATCTAACGTTTTCTACATTTTATGTAAAGTGGCATAATATAAACTTGAAATAGATGATGGAATCCCTTGAAAAATTACTAAAAACAAAATGAAAATGAGTATATATGAAAATATTTCAATAAAAAAGTCAGGAAATGTCAGTCATAATAAACAGAGTTGCCAAAGAGAAACAAATAATGCATTACATTAACATGCTACAATATTAATAATTACATTAAACTGTAATAGGCTCTCTCCAATTAAAAGGCATTAATTTTCATGAAAAATAAGACATGTCTTAAGTACAATGACAGCTATAGTTTGAAAACAAATGGCTGGAAAATATATACTATGCGAACAGCAGGGTAGCAGGCCTTTTATTAATCTATTAGTACTGGATAAAATAGATTTAAATTTTAAAAAGTATTACCGTAGGGAGAGTGGGACATTGCCTAATGATAAAATTGGCCACTCACCTTGAAATCATAACAACTGTAAATATGTATGTGACAAATAGTAGAGCTTCAAAATACATATAGGAACATTGACATAATTAAAGGACAGATTGCGTGAGCCCACAATGATATCTAGAGCAGTTTAACATTGCTATTTCAGCAACTAATATAATAACTAGATTAAAAAATCAGTAAAAATATAGAAAGGCAAACAACACTATCAATCACTTTGTCCTACTTGATATTTACAGACACTACTCAGTAGGAACACATTCTTTTCAAGTGCGCATGATATATTCACCAGGACAGATCACATGCCGGGACATAAATTAAGTATCAATAAATTAACATATGTTGAAATTCCTGCAACATAAGTACATCAAAAAACAATAAAACAAGCATTTAAAAAATTTCCAAGTACTTTGAAATTAAACAGAAATTTCCAAATAATCCATAGGTCTAGAAAGAAAGCACAGCAAACGAGAACATATTTTGAACTAAATGGAAATGTAAATACAACTTATCAAAAGATTTGGGTGCAGCTAACAGAGTTCTTAAAGGTAATTTATGACTTTAAGTGATTATATTAGGAAAGGTGAAAGATCATAATTCAATGATCTGTGTCTTTTTTTTGTGGTACGTGGGCCTCTCACTGTTGTGGCCCCTCCCGTTGCGGAGCACAGGCTCCAGACGCGCAGGCTCAGCGGCCATGGCTCACGGGCCCAGCCGCTCCGCGGCATGTGGGATCTTCCCGGACCGGGACATGGACCCGTGTCCCCTGCATCAGCAGGTGGACTCTCAACCACTGTGCCACCAGGGAAGCCCGATCTGTGTCTTCTTAATAAACACAGAAAAAGCAAAGCTAATTATCCATAAAGTAAGGAGAAGGAGAAATGGCATAGATAACAGCAGAAATCAGTGAAATAGAAAAATTAGACAAAAGAGAAAAATCAATGAATTCAAAAGCTGAGTCTTTGAAAAGGTCATTAAAATTGATAAAACCCTACTGAAACTGATTAAAAACAAGGAGAGAATACACAGATGCACAAAATCAGTAATGAAAGAAGGAACGTTACTGTAGATCCTGAGGAAAATAAAGTAATAACAATCCTGAGGAAAATAAAGAATAACGTTACTGTAGGTCCTGAGGAAAATACATCTGAGCAATGTAATTCTAAGTTCAACATTATCCTTAATGGGCCCAAATTTCTATAAACTACCCAGGAAAAAAACAGTTAACATAAATAAGCTTTCTCAGTGAAAGGAATCAAATTCATAATTAGTATCTTTCCTGCAAAAAATAACTTATCAAAGAGATGACTGCCCCGACTGCCCTGAATTCCGTAAACCTTTAAAGGATTTGTATTTTAAATATCTAGAAGACATTTTCAAGTCAACAGTAAAATGGGTAAACATTTTTAATAATTACTTTACAAAAGAAGATATATGAATGGTCTGTAAGCATATAAAAGATAATCAAAATCACTAGTCATCAGAGAAATTCAAATTAACACCCCAGTGGTAGGATGTGGAGTGACTGGAACTCTCCATGTTTTGGTGGTGGGGATATAAAATTGCAGTTATTTTGGAAAACAAATTAGCTTTAGAGGTAGTTGAATCTAAAACTACACATGACCCACTTCTAGAAATTTGCCCAAGTGCAATGAAATATATATCCACACAGTGACCTGTATACAAATGTTGGTAGTAGCTTTGCTGAAAATAGCACCAGATTAGAAATAATCCCAATAATCTAAGTTTTCATCGACTGATTCTAGCCAAATTTTGATACGTCTGTGTTGTGGAATGTAAGCAGCAGAGAAAAGGAGAAAACATTTGACACATATAACAATCTAGATCAACTGCAAAACGTTATGCTAAGTGAAAGAGTTCAAATACAAAAGAATACATACTGCAGGATTTTATTTATATGATATTTTAGTAAAAGCAAATAATACTGACTGAAGGCAGGTCACCATACATAGGCTTCAGGGAAAGAGGACTGACTGTAAAGGAGCTTGAGGGAACTTTTTGAGACATTGCTAAAATATTGTATTTTGATTGTGGTCATTATGACATGAATATAAACAATCCCCTAAAACTCATCAAATTGTTCATTTAAAACAAATGACAATTATTGAATGTAACTTATTCCTCTATAAAGCTGTCCAACAAACTAAATCTCGCGCTTAGTAAGAGACCCAGTCCCTATGTTGAGTTGGTCACAAATTGTGTTGGCTTTTAATAAAATGTGTTGTGTCAATGAAAAATACTCAGTACTTATTCTTTAATGACCTTGTGGGAGAGAAACAAGATGGCTACGACTAGGTCTCAACCATCTAACATTTTATAATATAGTGAAAATAAACAAAAACATGTTGCGGTGGAGTATAATGGCTAGGAGTGCAGGCTCTGAATGTACAGAATCTGAGGTCAAATCTGATGTGTCACCTACCATGTCAACTTGGGGAATTCCATAGCCCCTCTGTGCTTCAGTTTTCTCTTCTATAAAATGGAGGTGGAAATAGAGTGTAAGCGACAAGTGTGCTGTGATTAAGTCTCTTTGTCCACATACAGCACTTAGAACAAGTGCCTTAGTCTAAGTAAACAATAAACGCAGTTATTAGAAGTCACCCATGGCAGTATACATGCTTTAGTTAACTAGCTAATATTGGTAAGTAATTCATGAAGGAAACACACACATAACCAATTTAAATTAATTGGATTTTAGTGTAGATTCTGATTTAGTTAATTTGGAACATTAAAGAATGTGTTTCCTCCTGAATTTTATATTACTCAAAACCTAAGGAATTCTGTCGTGTGGTTGTGAATGACTTTTTTTGTGACACCGGTTAAATCTCTAAAGTTACTGAATACATTAAAAACCAAGAATGTACTTATAACAGAATTGAAAAGTTCAAGAATGAAAGGTATTATATAAATAATTAAGAATGTTTGTGTTGCATTTGAACATTAATCTTGATTCCTATGAATGAATTTGTTCACAGGCAAACATGTTACCTACCAAATAAGCCTTTAATATTTATTTAAAGTAACTATTAACAACATAAAATATAAACCTGTATGAATATTTATAATGATGTTAAACATGGGACTTGTTAAGACTGAAGACAGTTTCTTAAGTGACCTTCTAAAACGCCCAAAAGAGATTCTTTGTATCATAGTCGTAGGAAAAAGAAAGGCAAAATGATGGTAAGTGGCAGGAACCTGAACTTCACATAGAGGACAGACTATTTAGAATAGTTCTTGATTGTATAAAAAGCACTGATTCCAAAAAGTCTGTTACTCCATGGCAACAATCGTACCATTTTAAATCAATAGGAATTTTAGAATGCCGCAAAGGGATTGAATTGAGCCCTGAGTAATTAATTAAAATGACAAATGTGTATGAATATAGACCATTGTAATTAGAGACTCGCCAGGTGTAGTATGTACGCTCTACTTTCCCTTTTCAAATTTGCTTATAGCCTAATGGCGACATGATTTTCCAGGGCTCGTCTGAAATCCCAGCTCCCTGCAGATGACGGGTGATCTAGTTAGAGCTTCCCTTGGAACAGTGAGTGTGCATCTAAAGATGTACAGAGGTGAGAAAATGAATGTTTAGAAGAGTTCAGAGAGTGAGGAATCTCTGTAGGATGTAAAGAGGTGAATGGCCTATTTAACTTGGGGTTGGGAGGAAAGAGAATTCATATTTTGCCTTTAGAACAAGGTTAGCTAAAATATCTGTAACTTTTTATTTAGTATTTTCAAAATGTTGCCTAAAAGGTCTACACAAATCTCTCCTCTTTTAAAAACTTGAGATTGGTCCAAATGTGATTAATTTGATAGCCTATCCTCCCCAAATTACAAAATGGAGATTCCTAGCTGTTACTAATTACAAGCCTACCCTTCATAAAATAATCCGTAAAACAATCCAAATTTACTAGGTTAAGTTCAGATGCACTGACTTGAATTAACAAATGACACTTTTTTTTTTTTACTTAATCCATAAAAAAAGAAGAATTGCATTCATACACTTAACTGATTTGGAAAATATTTTAAAGATAATTTATGAAGAGGTTTAGAGAGCAGAGAAACAGATAACGGAAATCTTGTGAGTCCTTGATATTGAATATTAATGAAAATAAAACATCTAAAATTCTGATAGCCAGTGGATTCCTTTTTTGAAGTATTACAGGGTCAAAATGAACACCACCTTCGGCTCCTGTAGGTTGGCTTAAGCAACTCTACTTAGAATGTGCATAGTTAATTTTATACAATTACCCAATACATAACTTTTTATTGTTTTCCTCAAATTCAGAATTTTGTGTTTTATTTCTATAAAGATGAGAAATCAGTTTTGTAAACTAAAATATTTACTTATTAGAATTATATTAATACCTCTGTAAACTATACAGAAAAGATAATGAGAAAACTGTGTATTTATAGAACTGCATGTCAGCATGGAAGATCCCTGCTGAGGGAATTTCCAGCACGACCTCATTCGTCGTTTAGACGTACACATTCACCTACTCGCCCAGCATAGTCAGTCCCCCACTTCTTTTTTTAAATTGAAGTATAGTTAATTTACAATGTTGTTAATTCCTTCTGTACAGCAAAGTGATTCAGCTATACATATATATGCATTTTCATATTCTTTCCTATTATGGTTTATCACAGGATATTGAATATAGTTCTCTGTGCTCTACAGTAGGACCTTGTTTTTTTTTTATCTATTCCATATATAATGCCTTATATCTGCTAATCCCAGCCTCCCACTCCATCTCTCCCCCAACTCCCTCCCCCTTGGCAACCACAAGTCTGTTCTCTATGTCTGTGAGTCTGTTTCTGTTTCATAGGTAGGTAGACAGGTTCACTTGTGTCATATTTTATATTCCACGTGTAAGTGATACCATATGGCATTTGTCTTTCTCTTTCTGACTTACTTCACTCAATATGACAATCTCTAGTTCCATCCATGTTGCTGCAGGTGGAATTATTTCATTCTTTTTTATGGCTGAGTAATATTCCATTGTATGTATGTACCACATCCTCTTTATCCATTCATCTGTCGATAGACATTTAGGTTGTTTCCATGTCTTGGCTATCGTGAATAGTGCTGCTATGAACATAGGGGTGAATGTATCTTTCTGAATTATAATTTTGTCTGGATATGTGCCCAGGAGTGGGATTGCTGGATCATATGGTAATTCTATTTTCAGTTTTCTGAGGAACCTCCGTACTGTTTTCCATAGTGGCTGCACCAACTTTAATTCCCACCAACAGTGTGGGAAGTTGTCCACTTACTGATGGTGCCCTTCTGCTGTGAATGTGCATGTCCAGCCGTCTGCTTCTCAGAGCTGACATCTACCTTCCTCATCCACTGTTGGTTTGCAAACTGGCCCCGTACCCAGAGGGCGAGGAGAAATCCAAGAAGGAGGCAGACCACTCTAGATAGGTAGGTGACAGGTTTAATAAGCAAGGGAACTTACATACGAGGGGCCCCAAGACAAGGAGATCTCTGCACTCACCCACCAGAATATGAAATGTTTACACCTGCAGAGGTCTTAACTGGTTTCAGTCATGTCTACCACCCACATGGTCTCAAGGACACACTGCTCTCTCAAGGATGTGACCTTGGAAATGGCTCCTAGTGGGGGACCATTCGGCAGGATGTCCACTCCAAAGACAGGGCAGAAGGTGAGGCACCTCAGATTGTCCAGGTCCAGCTAGTGGGCCTCTCGATGGTCACATCCTCTCCATGACCTCCTCCAACATCCACCAGCACTAGAGGAGGACTAAGACCGTGCAGATGAGTAATTCATCCCGCTCTTCTAGGGATGTTGTATCGTGTACTTACCTTAAACAAACAAACATTAGTTTGGTTTCATAGTCAGTAAGCACTGTAGCCAAGATCCTAACTGTTCTAACTGTCTGTTTCCAAAGCCTACGCTGCTTCCTCAGGTGGAGGCGATCCTTAGATATTCTCACTTCTCGTAGTGATCTTTTAGTATACGTCTCGGGGCCACTGTCCACGACCACACCAGAGGTACACTGACTGTGCAATTGCCAGGGGTGCCCTTCACATAGATAAAAATGTGACTGCTTCTGGGAGTTGCCTGGTACAACTGCTCCTGTATCTTAAGATGCAATTTCCAATCTTTCACCTTATTTAATTTTGATTCCAGTCACTTTCCTGTAGATTATTTTAGCATCTAGAATTTAATTGTTGAGTACACTTTTCCAATCTGACATAATACATATGATATAATGACACATATATAATACGGAATACCTATAATGAATTTTCACATGCGTTTTCTTCCACATATGAAAGTTATAAATTGTGTTGATACTGTCTTCTGTCATTGTGCCTTGCATTATAAAACATGAAAATATTTGGTGGATGAATACGTAAGTGTTTAGTTTCTACAGAATGAAACTCAGGGCATTGTTTTATTTATTGATTCATTAATGTATATATGCATGTATGTGTGTATGTAGGTGTGCATTTCTTTATGTAGTAAAGTGAGCACGTGGCCATAGTACATTTCATTGTTTTATGGCAAAATCCCCAGTTACAAATAACTGACTGATAAGTAAGCTTTTAGCTGATGGTTTGTCTTAAACTGGGAAATTACAGAATTCCGGAGAATATATTGCACAGTAAATCATAATTCATTTTAAAGAGAACTTGAACTTTTTAGGGCAAAGGGAAGGCTGGTTGGAAAAAATTCTCTTAATGTAACATTTAATGCACTGCTAAGATCTCTGTAACAGTGAGACTTGTTTAACATGGTATCTGCTTCTTGGGAGGAACTGACTCCACTCCCCAAAAATGTGGTGATAGGTAGAGGATAGATATCGCCACTTTGATGTCTGTATAAAGGATTCTTGCTGTAGCAGCGGGTTGTTGGGTTAAGTATACTCAAGTCATATTTGAACTCCAGTTCAAAAGTTTTATGTTTCTGTAAACTGCTGTTATTCTCATGAATATCATGCCAATTTGTAAATTTTTCTTTTAGGTTATTGATTGACTAGAGATTGGGAGAAAATCTCTTATTTTTAAAATAAGCTTTGACCGTGTGATTTTCCTTTGTAATAAATTTCTCTTTTTGCTTCTTTTATTAATAGTTTTGTTCCTTTCCTTGAGAATAATTCTCAATTGTCTTAACAATGGACCTTTCAATTTTTCTGTAATACTTTCTCACCATCTTTCTAGAAGTCTTCTGGAACATTATTGGATTCTCTAGGGGTGAGATATCCTGTCATTGTTAAACATTCATAGATAGGATTTCTGCCAGTAAGATAACAATAAGGGAATGGATTTATATATTGTAACCCTTTGGTATCATTTTACTATTATAACTCATTCTTTGAAAGGCAGCAAAGCAAGGATTTCAGATACATGGTAGAAATGTACACTTGGCTGTTGAATGTGCTGGGAAGAAAGCGAGGTAATTGAAGTCTTGGTAGCTCACACAGGGGTCAAAAGGCAAAATTTAGAAAGCTATGGTTTTTCCATTTCTGTTAAATGTTCTCAATTTTAAATTCTGATTTAAGAGACTATCAGACTTTCTTTTGTTTCTTCAGTAATAACACAAAGCCAACTGCCGGCTGCAAAACCAGGAGAAAGTTGGTATTTGCTTCACGTTAACAGTCATGGTAGCTAGGGATTCTAACGATAAACCAGGTATTAATTAGGTAAGATACGTTTTGTTTCTCCTTTATTCAAATATTGGAGTTTACCTGAATGGCATTGTACATAGGATTTAGTCATGATACTCTGATTTGAAACTTTCTATTCCATAGCATTAACAAAAGGCAATATTTGTAGATACATTCTCATGTCTTTAATTTATGTATTTAATACATAATTTTAATTTATTTTATATATTTAGCTAATCTTTCTGTCTTCTGTAAAGTTGAGTTTAGGGGGGAAAAGCTACTGTAAATTAAGCAGTATGCATGTGATTTTTCAATGCTATCTGAATATATCACTAATGTAAAATAGGGAAAAGTTTCATTAGCATGTGATATTTTAGGATAGCAGAATGATGTGCTATCCATCAAAGGTAAGTGTTTCTCTTAAGTAATATTTGCCTTTGCTATGGCTATAAGTGAGGATTTTGGGGGCACAGATTAACCTTGACTTGCATTTAATTAAACCAATATAGAAAGGGAATAAGTGTTTGTTGCATTTAATTCAATGCCAGTTAATTACCAAAGGCACATACTTGTCTAATTTTTTGACTAAAGTTAGCATTTTGCCATTGGTAGAAATGCCTCTGTATATTTCACCTCATTTCTATCACTTTGAGTCCCATTAGCCTCCTTTACCAAGAGAGAAGCTGCTTTCTTTGGAATATATGAGCACATTTAATTTTCAGTCAATTCAGGCCTACCTGAAGAAGTTTTAAAGTTCATTGTACTTAGTCGTTCGTGCTTTCCGGAAGCAGAGAACTCTTGGCCACTTGTCTGAAGTGGCTGCAGGCCACCTCTTAGAGACCCACAGGGAAGAGAATTTGGACAAAATCAATCAGTGCCACTACCACCAGGCCTGAGTGTAGCGCCCTGGAGAACTGGGCTCAGGTATAAGTGAGCTTCGAGGGCGGCTCTTCATGGCAGAGACAGGTATACATGCCTGGATGAGAAGTCTGTTTGTAAACTGAGGCCTCTTACCAAGTGGGAGGTAACTACAAGCACAGTTTTCTGAACCAACTGCCAAGAAAGGAAAGAACGCAGGGGGAGAAATTTTGCAAATGATGCTCCCATGAAAGATACCAAAGCAGACCAGGAAGCAAGAACCACTTTAAATATCCCTTTCATCAAGCTAAATAACCCACCGCTCCCTGAACTATTTCTCCATAATTGTCCTTGTCTGTGAGCTCCTCCCAAGGTTTGCAGACAGTATCCAAGGCTCCCTAAATTTCACGTAATGGTTTCTCCCAGGCATGAAATTGTACTTTGGCAGAGAATGTGTTGTTATTTGAGCTTAGAAATCTCCTGCTCAGAAATCTCTCTTTTTCTGGTCTTAGAATCTATTCCTTAGTACATCATGCTTTCTTAGTTTAGACAGTTTAAAATCATCTCTTGGTTCTCCGAACTCAGTAGGTCATGAGCTTTTCAAGGATAGGGAGTATGACTTATTTATTTTTATAACTCCCAAGCCTGCCATAATTACTGTCATGTTAAAAAATTCAAACTCTCAAGTAAGTGGTGACACATTAAGTCAGAACCCCTTGCTGTGATTAAAGCAAAAGAAAGAAAAGAAAAAAGCCTTAGTTCAGTGATTGAATGAGATTGAATTCAAGGAGGAAAAAAGGTCACAGACAGGGGAAGCAGACATCCTAAAAACAGCATATTTCTTAGGTCTTCAAGGTGCAAAACCTCTTGATCTTTCAACATGTTTTCCCCTTTGTCACACAGAGAGGGGAAAGTGTAGGACAGAAAGAACATGAACTGTCACGTGGACACACTTGCTTCATTGAGCAACTCTCCCTGTAATCCTTTCACCCCTGTCATTATCTTAAAAAAAGATATCCCCCCAAATTTTCAGTCCCCACCCCACTTTGTCTACTGAGAACACGTCTCCAGTTATGTTAGATGCCTCGGAGACATGGTGTGACTTCTCATTTTGTGTAACTCCGTCTTTTTCTTTAACACTGAACCATTCAGTACCTTAACTTCATCTTCATTTTAGACTTCTACTTTCTTCATATTTAATTTGAACTACCTGGGAGCCCTTTCGGTTCTTACCTTATTATATCAATAAAATGTGTCCTTCAAGTCTACATTTTATAAAACCAGAAATAGTCTTATCTAAAACATACAGCCATTTATTTTAAAAAATCTACCTGGTTTTCACCTATTTTATGTGTGTGGTGGGGGGGGGCCTGTGTGTGTGGTTATTTATTTTTATAAAAACGTGTTTCTAGTATGTTCAACATTTTTTAAAGAAAATCCTTCAACTTCCCTGATCTCCTTGTCCTTTAAATCTATTCTGTATCAGGTGGTTTCTCCTTGGAGGTCTATGTATTTAGATGTATCTGCTCCCTGGTGTATATACATTTTTGTTTGTTTTACTTTACATAATATTTTGCTGAAATATACTCACATACAGAAAAGTGCAGAAACATAAAATGCAGCTCAATGAATGATGATAAAGTAAGCATATCATGTGACCTCTAGCCAGATTAAGAAATATAGACTATTAACAAACCTCAAATTCTGCTAATTACCCCTTCCAAATATTAACCTCTCTTTTCTCTTCAGAGGTTATCCCTATCCTAATATATAACATCATAGGTTAGCTTGGTCTCTTTTTAAAATTCTTTCATATAAAAATATACAATATTTTCTTTTATATGGTTTTGTGTCTGGCTTCTTTCACTCAACAAAGTGTTGGCAGAATTCCTTACTGCTACGTGTTTAACTGCAGATCGCTCTCGTCTTTTCATGTTTACCTATTACTGTATACTATTCTATTGTAACAATATCATCATTTTCTTTACCATTTTAATGTTAATGGACATCTGGATTTTTTCCGAGTTTGGCTGTTTTGAACAATGCTGCTGAGAATATTTCGTCCATATCTTTTGATGCACATACGTGTGTATTTCTCTTACATATGAAATTGCTGAGTCCTGGTTTGGGCTTAGATCACCTTAGTAGATCATGGCACCCATATTTCTAAAGAGACATTATCAATTTAAACTATGATTTCTGCAGATCCTCAACAAAACTTGGTATTATCAATACATTTAATTTTAGGTATTTGAGTTGGTGTGTCTTGGTGTTTCATCTTGGTTTTAACTTATGTTTTGCTGATTTTGAGTGAGATTGAACAAGTTATTTGTATAGGCTATTAGGATATCAGCGTTTTTGAGGAAATGTTTTCTTATTTCTTGAACCTTTTCCTTACTCTTTTCTTGCTTATTTTCCCCCCACTATCAATTAGTGGGGGTGTTATCACCCACTAATCTTCTTTCCTCTCTATCTTACGATCTTCTCCCGTCTCTACTTGTGTTTCTAAATTTTTCTTAATTCTATCAATCTTGTCCTTTCCACACACTCTCACTTCCTCTAAGCCTACTTATTCAAAAATGATACTGCTTCTTCTCATGATTTCCAAAATATAATTAGTTCTCTGACGTTTACAGCAGTATCTTTGGATTTGGAAGCTAGTTTGAAATCTTGTAAGATATAATACTATAATTTATATTATAATAAATATTCAATTTCTGGGTATTTTAATAATATGTTTTTTAAAATTTATTATTCACTTATTTTTGGCTGCATTGGGTCTTTGTTGATGCATGCGAGCTTTCTCTAGTTGCGGCAAGAGGGGGCTACTCTTTGCGGTGTGCGGGCTTCTCATTGTGGTGGCTTCTCTTGCTGCAGAGCACGGGCTCTAGGCTTGTGGGCTTTAGTAGTTGTGGCACATGGGCTCAGTAGTTGTGGCTCGAGGGCTCTAGAGCGCAGGCTCAGTAGTTGTGGTGCACGGGCTTAGTTGCTCTGTGGCAGTTAGGATCTTCCTGAACCAGGGCTTGAAACTGTGTCCCCTGCATTGGAAGGCGGATTCTTAACCACTGCACCACCAGGGAAGCCCAATAATTTGTTTTTTAACTGTTAATAATTACTTCTAATTATATTACATGAAAATTTTATTTTAGCTGTATATCACATGCATATTAACCTTTTTTCCTTCAGTACTATACAGTCATAAGGTTGCAAGTTATGAATGTGATAGTTAATAAAAATATAGAAAAATCATCTAGGTAAAAAGTATAAAATTTATGGTAACAAATAGTACCAAATGATAGAAATCAAATTATTTTAGATGTCTGGTAAAATGGATTCTTTTTACCTTGGTGAGTAACACAGAATAAAAGCATGTCAACATTAAGTTAAAACATAGTAACACCAAGTATATGTTTGAACAAGCAGAGGAAATCAGTGGCAAAAGAAAATTGCAGAATTATGACTTATTCCAATTTTAGAAATGATTAAGAGCTGTCATAAAACAAATAGCTGTGTGAAGAGAAATAAACTAGATGGTCTGACAGAGGACTCTTTTTTTTTTTTTTTTTTTTTTTTGCGGTACGCGGGCCTCTCACTGCCGTGGCCTCTCCCGCCGCGGAGCACAGGCTCTGGACTCACAGGCTCAGCGGCCATGGCTCACGGGCCCAGCCGCTCCGCGGCATGTGGGATCTTCCCGGACCGGGGCAAGAACCCACGTCCCCTGTATCGGCAGGCGGACTCTCAACCACTGTGCCACCAGGGAAGCCCCGACAAACCCCAATTTTAACAGAAGAATAGATACAGAGTATACATGCAAGAACAGAATTGTAAGTTTTGCTTTTGATCCCTCAAATATTAACGATTTTCTACAGTGTGTGGTGTCATAGGCCCTGGCGTGGTGATTGGGCTCTTTTTCCCTCCCCGTTGTTTGAGAGAAAACAATGATTATAATTCAATAAAGGCTTCCGTTGAAATATGTTTCTTTAGAACTTCAAGCTGTTTCAAAATTTAAGGAAAAATATTCCCTGCTCTCATTTTGTGATACATCTTTAGCTTCACCTTAAAATACTCCGATGCACTATTATATATGCATCTCTGTCAAGTTTGCCTTCTCAGACTGAAATTGAGATCCGTATCTCAGTATGAGTTTCTTACCTTTTCAAACTCTAATGATCTTGCTTTTTATGTCCAAATGGCCAAGCAGCTCTACAAAGTATGTAGACGATGGTTTTAATTTTTAGTCAGTCACCTAATTTTTAGTTACCACAACTTTCTTCTCTACAAAAGTTACTGTGATGCAAATTTATGATGTGAGTTTTTATCTTTCTTATGGGAGGGAAAAATCAATTTAAGGAAAGGAAAAAGTGGAATCTGTAGTGATTATTGGTGCATGAAACATAGCAGGATAAGCATTCATTTCCCTTGATTTTTCCCTGGAACACGGTGGTGAGTACCTAAGGGGCGTTTGACACAATGAAGAGTGGGGAACGTATCTGAATAGTTGATGGTTTTGCAAAGGACTTGGGTTCAGTACCACACAGGAAGAGAATCAGGTGTTGGACTCCTCCACAAGTGGCAGGAATCTAGCCCAGGGATCACCTGCAGAATGTGAACGCCTTTAAAGGGCTACATTGCCCTTCAGACTATGGGCCAGGAAATTTCACCGAGCTCAGGGAGAAAGCAAAGATGCTCCCTTTAAAAGGATTTCTCTTGTAAATTAAAACTTGTTTCCCTCCGTCATATGTTAGCAATCCAAATTAATACTAATTGGTGTGGGAATTTTTGAGCCAAAAATATCGTGAAGACTTGTCCTAGGCAGGTAACATTTCTGGGGTTCTTAGAGACAAACACAGAAGGCAGTGTGTAGGACACTGCCTTACATGTAGATTTACAGAAAGCGGGTATTTGGAGGCAGCAAGAACCTGTCCTGCAGGTACACACAGCCCTGATTACCTTGCTCTTGCACCAGGTCTTTCTGTAGTGGCTTCTCCATTTAGATTTCATTTAATTTGTAATTGTGAGACTTTCTATAATCTACCCTACCTATACATTTTGAATTGCCTTATTTAATACATAGTTTTTTCTTACCTTCTCAAGGGAATTTTAAAAATATTATTCAGTGAGCTTATTTAATGCTTCTCTCTCCTTCTGTATTAGACATTTTCCCCCATCTGTGCAGCTAATAATTAATAGAATTAATTGCTACAGGTCAGTCATCCAGGAACAAATGTTTTCCCAGTACTATTAAAATTTGAGAAAATCCTTAATTACAGTTCTTTTTTTTTTTTTTCTGCTGTACGCGGGCCTCTCACTGTTGTGACCTCTCCCGTTGCGGAGCACAGGCTCTGGACGCGCAGGCCCAGTGGCCATGGCTCACGGGCCCAGCCGCTCCACGGCATGTGGGATCTTCCCGGACCGGGGCACGAACCCGCGTCCCCTGCATCGGCAGGCGGACTCTCAACCACTGCGCCACCAGGGAAGCCCTACAGTTCTTAACTTGGTGGTAGACCAGGGTCCAGTAATCTCACAATACTCTGTGATTTAGCAGTTATACAATGTGATATTTCTTTCCCCAGAGAAAATCTAGAGAAAGGATAGTTCATTTAGAACATCAGGTAAAGCTGAGGAAAGAGAGTGAAAGACAGAGGAGGGTACATTTCAAAGGGTACAAATTTCTAAGAGAGACTTTCTTGAACTTTATTTTGAGGCCTCAGTACTCCAATTAAACACTGACTTTTGAATGTTCTGTGATTAGTCCTCTAACTTTTTATAGAATTCCTCGTAAGTCTATTAGTTCATTAATTTTTACAAGTCATAAGTACCCCCATAAGAGCTACTGATAGTCTATGTTGACTTGTTTTCGGCTGTTCATCAAGGAAAGTACCAGAGTTGGGATTATAATGAGACTTTAAATAGAAATCAGATTTGCTTTAAGAAAGAGGTTGCGATTTTGACAAACTCATGGCAAATGAGAAAGCAGAACCACTGTATTTGGTCAGTGTGTACGCTTTGAATGTTGTCTTGGTTTCCCCAAACAAGCAGATGTTAGGAAGGGGTTGTGTGATCAACAGCCTGGCAATTGTATGTCTTTAACAAACTGGACAGGACAGAGGTTGCCCTTCTGAGGATTTTGTAAGGGACCTGGGATAAAGTTTGCCCGATGCCTTTTTATGACAGGTTACTGGTCTGATGGTTTCTAGTCATTAGCACTCAGAGTCCACTTGGATTGACTTGGACACTTTGGGGGGCACTGTCTGTATCCATGGCACAGCAAGCAGCAGAAAAATAAGCATGTTAACCGCAAACAATGGTACACCTTCCAACCGTAAGCTTCAAATTCTAGGCGTCAACATTTTACATGAAGATCTAGGTTTAATGACCTTACACAAATTCTTATTTGGTTACAAATTCTAGCATAACACAATAGTTTTAACAACACTGCGCGATGAAACTGTTCAGAGCTTAGATCACTGTTGAGACCGTCTCACCAGACAGCAGATCTAAAGGAAAAATGCTGTGTGGGCATAAGGAATCCAGTGAGCCCACCTGTTGGTCTGAGAGCCTACTGGATTCTGTCAACTCAGTGTCTTTAAAGCAAACCTCCAGAAATGCTCACGAGACTACCACTCAATATCTGAAATAAAAAGATGATTCTGAAGTTATTTATTTCAGTAAAGTTAGACACAGTCTCTTTGCACAGAGCAGGCTGGCAATCTCATGGAGTTTGGGGAATCATGGACAGAGGAATTGATGGTCTTTCAGAAGGTAAAGTGTGTTGACATTATCTGTAGAAGTGTGGTTACACAGGTGAGATGTTGATGAATGACACTCAAAACTGTGTTTATGGACAAGCCTGTTCTTCATTGCTGACCTCAGAAGCAAAGTTCTGACACTGGCTGGTTTACAGAAAGGCTTTCATTGAGTTGTTGATGATCGACTGAAGGTTTTCAGTTTTTGGTGGTTACTTGTTATTATCACTGCAGAGCAACTACTCTTTTCCTAGGTATATGGCAACTTTTTGCCCCCGTTACCGTACTAAGCAAGCATAAATCCAAAACAGTGATATAAAACTTCAAGAATGGTGAGAAAAATCCATTTTGATAAAGGTTACGAAAAATGTTGAGTTTGATTTTATTTATAAGCAACTGTTTAGAATAGATGACATGAGACTTGGTATTTTAATAGGGAGTCCATAATTATTCAAAACCAAAAAGGATTCTTTTGCTATTAATAATTCTTGTGAAATAACTCTACTTCTTCCTTAATCTTGGAATATTGACTTCATTATATTTATTAAAAAGAAACATTATTATTTTAAATAATCAAATACTACAAAGAAGGGAAAACACTAGAAACCTCCACAAATATTAAATACTCATCATTAGAGTTAAAGCCCTTCCCTACACTAATCCATAAATCCCACAAATGTTAGTTTTAATTTTGTACTTAATTGTATTCAGTGTTTGCCACAAATTCCTTTAACACAGCTTCCATTCCTGAGTTACGTTGAGTCACCTCTTTTTAGGCTCATTTTATTGCGTTTCTTGAAATTCACACATTTGTCGCTTCTTGCTTTCTTGATATCTGATCACCATCTTTTCTGAGTGTAATATCCTTGGGGTCCATTTGTCTCTCAGAACGTTCTACACATTTTAAACTATTTCTTGTCGTTTAATGTTTCTCTGGAGAAGTATTAGGTCACTCTTAATTTCCCCCGTCCATGTCACATTTTCTCCTGCAAGGGTGACTAAAGACCCTTTCATCTTAGAGTTTGGTAGGGGAGCCAGAAGTGTATGTGGGCGGAGTCTACTTCATTTTCACTCCCTTGAAAGATGTCTTACTACATTCTAAAAGCTAGGCAGCTAAACATCGCACTCTTTAAAATCCCTATCTGCCACTCAACAAATATATCCATGTGGGAGTTTTGGAAAAGGAACATAAGAGCAAGAGAAATTGTCTCTTGATACTGATTCTTGCCTTGTTTAAAGGCTCTGTAATAACCACGCCTGAGGTAGGCACCCTCCTCTCTGATAACAGATCTCCTCATGACCTACTCCTACTGAGTTGTCGCTAATCCCCACAAGCCATAGAGGGTTGCAGTATTCAGGACATAAGCTTTGCTGCTCCAATAAAGACACACAAAAATCAAATTAGAGTGTACTTCTTTCTCAGATAAGGTCAAAACGTGTGATACTTGCCGGCAGGGTGATTCTGCTCCAACATGGTTTTAAAGGGAGAGCCTCAGATCTTTCTTATCTTATTTGTCTATAAACTCGTGAGACATATCTTCCGTGGGGTAGCATTTAAGTCGGTTCTGTATTTTGGACCCTGCTTCAAAGAAGTAGCACTGGGAGGAAAAGAATTTTTAAAGCAAATGACACAAAATTTGCACGCATTGCTTCTGACTGTTTCAGTTCTTAAGTTAGGACATGGCACAACCAGCTCCAGGAGGTGCTGTGAGATACACTGCCTCATTGGGCAGCTACGTGCTCAGTGAAACTACATTATTATGGAAAACTGGAACTACAGATCGGAAGGGGAGAATAAGTTAGCCAAGGGGGGTCAGACCCAGATGAGAATGCTGACATACCAGTAGAACTGCAAGTTTTTTACTAATGAATATCAGCAAAAATATGGAGAATGTGTTTTGGAAAGAAATTAAATATGGTAGTGCAGAGAGAAAGGAACGCAGTTCGCAATACAAGAGTAGAATGACCAGAGATTCTAGTTTCAAAGTGTTGGCTCAAGCAGCTGGCAGCCATTCAGACAGGTGGCAGGGTTGCTTGGCTGACATCCGAACAGAACTGTAACCTAAATGAAGCTGAGTTTAAGAAATCCCTTGGCATGATATAAAAGAACGAATCCAAAGATAGAGGGAGATAGAAATGTTGGAGTCACACTGAAAAATGTGCTACTGGCTCACCTACATTCTGTGTCCCTTGAAGAGGACTGTCCTTTATCGCAGTGTTGAGAAACTGATTGATGATGGAGTGGGGAAAATCCTCACAGACTTCCTAGTGGCTGTCCTCAGTAGCCTAGGCGTTAAATAGAAAATTCTGCCTTGAAAAGGGGTGCCCGACTTCAAAGTAAATGATAAAATCTTGGGTGATAGAAGCAATTACAAAATTTATCTGACATAGACAAGATAGGTATTATTGCCGTAACGGCAGCAAGACCAGAGTGAAAAACAAGTATGTTGATCCCCCGAAAGAAATAGGTAGCTAACTAAGGCCCTTCTTGATCTAAGTAATGAAGGTCAACGTTGGGGCACAGAGGTCTATCTTGAGTCATCAAGATAATCATAGCTGTTCCCCTCATTTCCAGACCAGAGCCTTTAACAAAACACACACCTCTCAAATAAAGTAGCCTGCTCAAGTTCCTTCCCACCACAAGTGAATACTGTGTAAATTCTTCCCAGCCTTCTTCAAAGTGATCTAGGGCCATTTGTTAAAACGGTTGTGCCCTGGGAAAAGAGAAGTCTCCATCTTTTGTGGACGAGTGAACCCAGGCTCTGAAGTCATGTTAATTCCAGGGGCACAGGACACCACCTTGTTTACTAGTAATGTTTCTACTGATTCTCTGGCCACAGTTGAAAAACATGGCCAGATACGATGGACCCCCTCCCAGTGCCTGCTCTCTGGATTTTTCTGAATGTGTATGTACAATGCAGAAGAGATCTATATTGTTGATACAGATGTACAGTTATCAGCAGATGTGAGGTGATCTCGGAGACAGTGATATCATTGGCTTCCTGAATCATCCACGTACCAAAACGAAGTAGCTGGGATATCAAGTTGTAATAAACAACACCAAAATAACAATGGCTTAAAATGAGGACCAACAATATGCGTCTTGTTTCTACTGTAAATCTATCAAGAATTAGGAGGGAGTAATTTGCTCATTATAATAATTCATGGGTCCACTCTAGTGGGGCATCCATGATCTCAAATATTTCCTTCTGCAGTAGGACAAGAACACAAGTTAGGGAGGTTTTCACACCAGCCGTGAAACGTTAGAGACCATTTCTGTTTGTAGATAATTATAATATTCATTTATCTTTATTCTCCCAAACTGCTTGTGGAGAGTGGTGCAGAGTTAGGATATTTCCTTTCTTAGTCACCACCTTACAATGGTTATCAAATGAAATTGTGGGATCTTTATTGTTTGATTTCTGCTGCCTCTGTGTGTTTGTGCATATGGTTGTTACTATTTTGCTATTTTGTAAGATATTGAAAGAGGGAGACTGAATAACACAGTTTCACTCTATCGTTACCTGTTAATATCACCTCTTCAAAATGTCCTGAATCAATGCATTCCAAAACATATACTCTATTTTATCTGCAAACCAAGTGTTATTATGACTTTCTAAAATTTTACTGCTCTAAATATACTATAAAAATATATCTTTACATCAATATTCAATTTTTTAAACATGTCTGCCAAACCTAACTGCATATTATTCAGATTATTGCAAATCTGACCATATTATCTTACAGATTGTATACGTACAACCACACCACCATAAATGCAAATATCAATTTCCACTTACTCTCATTATCACTGGCTACTTTTATTTTGTTTTTAATAATTTTCTTAAAATTTTAGTCAATTTGGATTATTTTGCATTACTTTGCAACTGAATTTAAATATTTCATATATATGTTATACATTCCTTTTTACATTTTTGGTGAATTTCCTCTTCATGTCCCTTGTTCATTTTTTTAAAGTAACAATTTGATTAACTTTTTACACAGCTATAACAGAACATGTGGTGGCCAAAGAGGCTGGAAATATTTTTCTTAATTTGACATTTGTATTTAATTTTTTGTAATTATTTTCTTATACAGATTTAATGGTAGGAAATTCTATGAGTTTTTAGTTTAGTGTTTACATTTACCTTTGTTTTCATACCTGAATGACTATTATTCATCATCATAAACTATATTAATACTTTCAATTTTCTTCTAATTATTTCATTGTTCTTTTTTTTTCTTAGTACTTTTGAAATATGTGTTATGTGACACTTTACCCATCATAAACAGTTTTTTCCTTGATGGTTGACATGTAATTCAATACTACTCATTCAGTAATTCTTACTTTCTTTTTTTATTATGATGCTATATTCATCACAATTTAAAATTCTTGAAATGTGTTGATATTTAATTTTCAGTGATCTATCTATGTAATTCTTAAAAATTTGGGAGGCAATCCCTCTTTCAGTTATATTATCTCACTTTGCTTAGCTAAAAGAGTATATTGACTATATATCTGTATTTTAAAATTAATCTTTATTGGAGTATAGTTGATTTACAGTGTTGTGTTAGTTTCTGCTGTACAGCAAAGTGAATCGGTTGTATGTATATATATATATATATATATATATATATATATATACATACACACACACACTCTTTTTTAGATTCTATTCCCATATAGGTCATTACAGAGTATTGAGTAGAGTTCCCTGTGCTATACAGTAGGTTGTTATTAGTTATCTAGTTTATATATAGGAGTGTGTATGTGTCAGTTCTAATCTTCCAATTTATCCCTCCCCACCCCCACTTTCCCCCTTGGTAACCATAAGTTTGTTTTCTACATCTGTGACTCTATTTCTGTTTTGTAAGTAGGTTCATTCATACCACTTTTTTTAGATTCCACATATAAGCAATATCATATGATATTTCTCTTTGTCAGACTTCACTCAGTATGACAGTCTCTAGGTCCATCCGTGTCACTGCAAAAAGCATAATTTCATTCTTTTTATGGCTGAGTAATATTCCGTTGTATATATGTACCACATCTTCTTTATCCATTCCTCTGTCGATGGACATTTAGGTTGCTTCCATGCTGTGGCTATTGTAAATAGAGCTGCAATGAACATTGTGGTACATGACTCTTTTTGAATGATGGTTTTCTCAGGGTATATGCCCAGGAGTGGGATTGCTGGGTCCTATGGTAGTTCTATTTTTAGTTTTTTTAAGAAATCTCCATATGTTCTCCATAGTGGCTGCACCAATTTACAGTCCCACCAACAGTTTAGGAGGGCTCCCTTTTCTCCATACCCTCTCCAGCATTTACTCTCTGTAGATTTTGATGATGGCCATTCTGACTGGTGTGAGGTGATACCTCATTGTAGTTTTGATTTGCATTTCTCTAATAATTAGTGATGTTGAGCATCTTTTCATGTGCCTCTTGACCATCTGTATGTCTTCTTTGGAGGAATGTCTATTTAGATCTCCCTCCCATTTTTTTGATTGGGTTTTTTTCTTTTTTTTGATCCATCTCCTAGAGTAATGAAAATAAAAACAAAAATAAAGGGGACCTAATTAAACTTAAAAGCTTTTGCATAGCAAAGGAAATCATAACCAAAACGAAAAGACAAGCCACAGAATGGGAGAAAATATTTGCCAATGGAGCAACTGACAAGGGATTAATCTCCAAAATATATAAAGAGCTCATGCAGCTCAATATCAAAAAAAAAAAACAAAACCTCAATCAACCATATATCTGTATTTTTTGATAGAATTCTATCCAAAAATCACAGGTAGTTTCATTGAAAATACATCATGTTAATAATTCAGTTTGGAGAGAATTGATACTTGCATAATACTGAATTTATTCATCCCAAATTTTCATTGACTTAGTAAATATCTGTAGTCTTTTTGGAAAAATGCTGTTCTGGAATATTTCACATGATTTTTCACATTATATTGCTCTTTGCCAATGTTAATGGATTCTTTTTTTTATATATACTTTCTGACTGCAAATTATTGATTGCTGCCTGTATATATATGCAGAACTCTTACTAAGTAGTCTTAATAATTTTAAAAAACAGATGATTTGTTCAGGTTTTCCAGGTAAACAATAATGTCATCTGAAAATAATATTTTGTTTCTTCCTCTCAGTTATTATATCATTTTATTCCTTTTGGGAACAATTATGTAAAACATTACAAACTGAAATAGTGAATTATAACCATATGTATTTTCCTGACTTTAATATGAATATATTTAGTGTTACATTCTTAAGTGGTATTTTGGCTTTACGTTTCATATAAATATTCTTATAGAGTTAAGGAGTTAACTTTCTTCCCATCATAGTTAAAATTTTTTAATACTAATGGGTATTTAAGTGCCATGTTCAATACTTAGAGTCATGCAGACCAAGTTTACTCTTCTTTGCCATGTTAATGGACTTAAATAAATTGATTTCTTAATGTTGAATGATCTTTAGACCTCTGGAAAAATCCCAACTTGTTCATGGTCTCTGTTTTAGTACCTCGACGGGTTTGATTTTACTAATGTTCAATTTATGATTTTTCACATATATGCACAAATAAGGTTAATTTTTAATTTTCTTTTTGAGAGCTATCTTTGAAGGATTTGAGGATAAAGTTGTTTCAAATGGGTCAAATTATTAGGACTATTTTATGACAATGATTCTTTTAAGATGGTTTAAACAGCTAGGGAATCAGGGGTCTTTTGACCTATTGATACATTTCATCTATAAAACCAGTATAATTATTATACATAACTGTTGAGCAACTGTTCCCCAAGTATTTATAAGGGTTTCTTAGATTGTCTCTTTTGTTTCTGTCATCATTTTTCAACCATTGTCCCAGTAGTAAAGATGGATGATTATTTTGAATCCCTTCACTTTTTTCTTTGCTTATCTGTCTTACTCAAGAACTTAAGCCAGAAGGATAGTTGGTATAAGTTTATGACATAAGTTCAGTGAGTGAATAGCCTGACATAAGGCAGTGGAACACAATGCTTTACGGTTAGTCTATAGAAGTGAGCATTTGCTCAACATGTTTTGTTCTCTATACTGATGAAGAAGTGAGTCCAGTTTGGCCTGACAACCCAGTTGATCCTTAGAAAGTTTCTGTCCTGCATTGTTGTATCCCTTCCAAACATCTGCAATCATGTGTATGTGAGGTCTTCGGGTATATCAGCTCCAATGGTGTTTAATCAAATTAGCAGTCAGAGTCGTGAATAAAGACCTCTCCAACTTTTTTGTATCTTGCATTTATCTCAGCTCCACTCCTACAGAAGGATGTGATTCTGACCCTGTTTCCCTGACACTGTGCAGTCTTTTTCAGTAAGTAGAATTTCCAGGTCAGGGAGTGAAAACATCTTTTTATCTAGTATCACCTATTTTAAATTCAGAAGAAATTTATTCAAGCTTCTGAAGAGTGTATGACACACTAATTTCCAGTGCTAGTACAGCTGTTTGCTATTTTTATAGTTGTGTGGTCATTTCAGTGCCAGTTTGGATTTGTGAATTTAGATGCTTATTGCTAAGATGTATTGCAGTGAATGCTGGGAAACCTGGTATAAGACAGATGTTAACAAATTCTAGTAGATTCCAAAGAGGGTAACTTAGACAGTTAAAAAGAATGTAAACCCATACCTAATGTGAAAAAAACAAATGGAAGGATTTAGTTCTGCTCAAAAGAGCTAAAAAGAAAATATTAAATATATTTATATATCTGAAACATTTCTTTTTTAAAAAAATTAGACTTAATGCAGTAAAATTAAGACCAAGGGAAGAAAGTGACCACGAGGCAGATTTAATTTTGATAAAAGAAAAATATTTCTGATAACTATAACTGTCCAAGAGTGGGATTGGTTTCATCTTTAATGTAGTGATTACTCCACTTGTAAAACATTTCTCATAGAAATTGGGTGATCACCTAAGATTCCTGTATGAGGAATTATTCCCAATGTCCCTTCACTAATTTATTGTTCAGGTTTTAAATTTCAAGTTATGCAGTGTTACAGAAAAAAATTACTTCCTTTGTTATAAATATTGAGGACCCAGGATCATTCCTTTCCTTTCATCTTACTGTTTTATTTGTACAGAGATAAAACTGTACAATTTACTTCAGTCTTTCTGTAGATTTATATAATTTTATGTTTATGTCTCATCATTTAATAGATTTTTTCCCTTATATTTTGCAACCAAAAGGCTCAAAATTGGTTTCTGGTAAATGAGAAACTGAAATATATGGTGAATAAGATACGCCTCCTTTTCCGGGTTGGAAAGGCAGATCCATGTAAAATTCAAAGCCAAATGGTAACTTTTTTCTTCTCTCAAACTTTAGATTTTTGAATCTTTAATTAGATGTATTGTGGTTCACATCTATTCATCTACCGTATATTAATTGAGCATCTACCATGTGGCAGGCATTGTGTTCGATGCTGGGGATACAACAGTGGGCAAATCTCTTCTCTAATGAGCTTCTAGTTTAATTGGGGAGGTGAGGGCCAAAAATAAACATACGAACAAGCCAATACAATGTCCACATGATGGTGATAAATGTTTAAAAGTACTAAAATCAGACAAGGAGAACGATGGGGCGTGCTCTTTTAGGATGTGCTCTCTGAAAGGGTGCAATCCAAGCCTCTGATGCCTGAGGCAAGAAAGCGAGTTAATGAGGCTATCTATGGTGAGAGATTTTCAGGCAGAAGTAGCAAGTTCAAGGTCCTGAAACCATAGCATCTTAGGGAATCAGAGACAGAAGACAATAAACAAAGAGGTGAGTGGCAGGAGATGAGGTCAGAGAGGTCCTTTAGGCACCAGAACCTCTAGTGAGGACTTTACACTTCGTTGAGTAAGAGGAAGTCTTTGGGGATGTTAGCAGTAGAGAAGCAATATTCAACCTTACTAGATTAGATTTAGCTTCACTCTACATTGTTTAGAGCAGACTTCATGAAGGAAAATGCTGACTCTAGGATGAGAGTATAATAATAATTCAGTCAGAGAAGATGGTGATTTGGACTAGTATGCTAGTAGTGGAGATCTGAGGAATGGCCAGTGCTGGATGTATTTGAAGGTACATATGCCAGGATTTTCTGGTTTAAATGAACGTCAGGATTGAAATTATTCCTGGTATTTTCTCCAAAGCTATTGAAAGAATAGAGATAAAATTGACTGAGTTGGGGGAACTGAAGTAGGAACGTATTTAGAGAGGTGATTATGAGGGTTCCATTCTGGATATATGAAATGCGAGAAAGCATCATGACGAAGACCAGGGCTGTCTAGCCAGAACGTCCAGGTTAGAAGTCAAGCTCTGCCATTTGCCGGGTGATGCTTTGGGAAAGTTTCTTACTCTTTCTTGCTCTAGTTTCCTCATATTTAGAAAGGTAAAAATCATAGCCCCTACCCACCAGCGTTATTGGGAGTCTATGTGCGTAAAAACACAGAAAATACTTTGTAGAGGGCCTGGTACGCAATGAAGATTCTGTAAGAGTTGTTATTACATACAAGGGGAAATTTTGAATAGACAGCTGGCTATATAAATCTGAATTCAGGAAATGTTTCAGCCAGAAATACTATTTAGAGAATGCTATGGTCTGAATGTTTGTGCCCTCCTTCAAATTCATATGTGGAAACCCCCAAAGGTGATGGTGGGCCAGTAAGGAAGTCCTTGGGTCATGAGGGTAGAGCTCTCATGAATGGGATTAATTCTCTTATAAAAGAGACTCCACAGAGCTCTTCCGTCCCTTGCCCCATGTGAGGACACAGCAAAAAGGCACCAACTGTGAACCCTGAAGAGGGCCCTCACCCAACCATACACCCCGATCTCAGTCTTCCAGCCCCACAAACTGTGAGAAGTTAATTTTGGTTGTTTATAAGCTACCTAGTGTGCAGTGCTTTGTGATAGTAGCCTGAATGGACCAAGACTGAAATCATAAACCACCAACATATTATATTTAAAGTTACAGAGTGGGATGAACATACCCATGGACTAAATGTAGGGTGAGGGAAAACAGAACTTAAGGAAAGTCAGGAAGATTAAGACAACACAAAAAGGAAATGGGTATGAAGCTTCCAGTGCAATGGAAGGAGAACCAAGGGGAAAAGGGAGGGTGAGTAAAATCCTGGAATATGGGTGAGAAATGTGTTTCAAGAGGCAGGAAGTGATCAGTTGCATCAAATAATGCTAAGAGTTGAGTAACGTGAAGATAGAGATGACCATTGGTTTGGGAAAATTATATGTCAGTGGTAGCTTTTAAGAATGACTCCAAGAAATGCTGAGGATAAAACTGATGGGAGTAACTTTAAGGGAGAATTGGAGGAGAGAAAGTAGAGCCGGTGAGTTCAGAGACTCTCGAGAAGACTTACTCTGACGAGGAAAAGCAGAAGAGGGCAGTGTCTGGCCAGCATGCAAATCTGAGACAGAAGGCTTCAGTTCTTATTTTAAAGATGGTAGATACCACACACCTCCCCCCATAGGTATACACTGTATTTACGCATAGTATGGGAATCAGTCACAGGGCAGTGGAAAGTTTACGTTGCAGGAGGCATAGACAACAACAGAGACAGGGCTTTGCAGAGGGGAAAGGAGAAGGTGTCAGCTGTGTCACGTATGTGACAGAAGAACAAAGCAAAGCGTCAACGTCCAGTTGCATGTAGGTTAGTACCTGCGTGTCCTGGGAGGATACAGATGTTTCTGTTCTTATCGTTTCTTTTTTCTTAGTGAAAGGGTCAAGGTCATCACCTGAGAATGAGAAAGGGTGACAATGTTTAGGCAGTTGGAGGAGAAAAGAGAAGGTAGGACACAGTCGTCTACAAAAGTGGAAGACAGTTTACTAAGAAAACGCATCGCTCTACAAAGCAGTTGTAATGCTCACTTCCAGGCTGTCTTTGCATATGCTAAGATGTGTTTCCCCCCACACAGTGTCCATCACAGTATAAGCAGATAGCTGGGATGTTTAAACACCGATGAGGTTTTCTTCAGGGAGAACAGTGATAAAAGGGGTGAACTGGGCAGAAGTCATGGGAAGTCAGAAGCTTCTGTCACATTCAATGGTTTCTGACTCACTTTGTTGAAAGGGCGTTACAGTATTTCAAGTAACTAGTTAGCTATTATTGTTAACTCTGCTTGGAGCCAAGTACTAGAAATTGATGAAAGAATGCATGTTGGTATAATATTACCAGGAAAAATTAGATTTTTTATTATGCAATATATCTGAAAATATATTGCATAACATATTCTCTAGAAAATATGCATCAAATAAAATGAAGAAACACATTATCTAATTTTGATTTTAAAATTTGTTCAAAGAACAGTAGGTATTTGAAAACTGATGTATGGGAGTAGGTTTTATATATATGATAAAAGCTACATCTGGTGTTTGAGGGTATGAATCAGTGTAGAACCCAAATGCATTTTTTTCTAACAAACAAAAACGTGACCTAAGGAATTTATTTAACTTTGAGTTCCTCATATTGTCAGTGAAGACACTGGGACCAGATGATCTGTAAATGCCAGACAGGTCACATTTCTGCCAGCCTCTAGTTTTAGAAAGGCCCATCTTTGGGGTGGGAGGATAAAAATCTTTAAGTGCTAACAACTCAGAAAAGAAATTGTCCTGTACACATAATTCAGTTGTATTTTTTTTTCCTAAAAATGTTGAAAGCCTGGGAGAGAGCAGAAAAGGGAAATGACTAACTTGGCAGTCAGTGCAAATTGTTCTCTTATACTTGAAGGCAGGCTACAGAAAGAACACTATTCCTTAACAGAATTCTCTACTGCCCATTCCCCTGAAGTAGGCCTGGGTGGGATGGCCCTGGAATAGAGATACAATGTTGTTCCTTCGCCCTAGTATTTCTTTGTGAATTAAACTCACTCTGATGGTCATTCACTGCAGTTATTCAACACATGGGGATATTGTTATTCAGAAATAAAACATTTTAAAATTCAGGAATGCACCAGTTGAATTCAAACTATTTTAGTGACTTCAGATTTCATAGCCATAAATGTTTGATAGGTTTCGGTCTTAAAGACAAAATTTCATATTCTATCTACCAACTGCCATGAACAATACTAAAAAGCTAGTAGGCTCTCAAAAAAAAAAAAAAGTGACCACTTCCAAATCTATTATCATTACTTTGCCTTTTTTTAGCCAAAATTTTTGTTTCTGAAAATTTTATCTTTCTTTTGATAGTATTTTAAATTTTATTTATAAAATATAATGCATGTCTTGCAAAGCAAACTATTATATTATCCAGGCTGCAAGGAACTTGGGAAACTTTAGTAAGAAGCAAAGCAAGCTGTCAGACATTTCAGTAATTGAATTTCTTTGAGGACTGCCTTGGCTTGTCGGCTCTGACTTCACTGTCAGAAGAAAATAAAATAACTAGAGAATTCATCTGAGATAACACCAGGGATATCTTGATATAACACTAAGGCAAGAAAACTAAGTGTTTTCTCAGAAGCGCTTTGCATTCGGATACCCTCAACTAGTGTGTGTGAGTTCATTTTAGCCTTGAGTCTTCATTATCTGATGCTGAGGTCTGAGATTAACTAATGACCTGTCAAATGGCAGTACCTAAGCCTTTCTTCTGGTATTAGGATGCACACCATCATTACTTAAAGTGCCCAATATACTCTTTGTCAATTACTTCATAAGTGCAATTCATATTTTACTGCTTCCGCACATAGATTGCTTGTAAAATGTTTAGTGGTTAATTAGCCTGGAAGGAAGTCCAACTTATGAAAACCCAGATAGAAGAAAAAAAGGTCATCAAATTAATGGCTTATTCTCCTGTTCTTGTTTGATAGAGCAATGTTAATCAGATCCCTTTGGAAATTTACCTTTGCAGCCTTCTCTATAATCAGCTCCAGAAATTTTCCCCTGTGGTTTTTCCCTTTGGCGTGGGCTTTCCTCCAAAGGACTTGAACGTATTAAGAAGAGATTGACAGCTCTCCTAAAAACCTCAGATTGTGCTAACACTAAAAGGAAATATAGGTCTTGAGATCTTTCAGTCCTGAGATCTGAAATATCAAACATGAACATTTAACCATGAATGAAACCAGCACTCGTTATTATGTACGAGTAGATTGACCTTGAGTTTCCATTAATCAGTTAGAGGAAAATTTACAGAAAACCCATAAAACTACATGTATACAAATATTATAAAACTATTTTTATAGTCATGAAGATGTCAAATTAAAGAATTTCAATACAAAATACCACGTTGGCATATAAATTATTCATTTACTGTTCAACTTTACTACATGGTCTGATAAAAGTACTCGAAAATCCTTAAATTAACAAAAATGGTTACATATATTTTTCACTTTATTCTGAAAGGGAGGAATATATTTTTGTACTGTACACATTGGCAAAATCAATTATACAGTGTTTGTTAGCTTAAATATAAGAAATTCTTAAGATCGGTAGCAGACATAGATGGTCATTAACCCCTTCTTCTTATATGAGATTGATTATATGAAAACCAGAGAACTAAATTCAACTTAGGCAAATGGTTTCAAATTGTTTTTTTTTTTTTTTTTTTACCCCAGTTCAACTGGCTGTTCATACAGGGTAACCTGGAGTTGAGAATGGGCCCTGTCCTGCTATGGCAGGTACCATAGTGCTTTCCTCATTATAATCTTAGATACCTCAGTCCACAAAGGATCTGCTGTATTTTGTTTATAATCAAAACTATGAGGATGTACTCTAGGGGGTTTGGGTGAATTCAGTACATGCTTCTTCTTAGGTTCATAAGAAGGCATAATTTTCACACTGTCTTGGGGGTAAAAATTAACGCAGAAACTTCCTTTTATTAAGACTGTAGAATTCTGTATTAAGTTAAATTAATCTTGTTGCACTACCCACAATAAAAAACATGTATACGCATCTGAACTAAGTAGAAGGGGTTTGTAAATTCATTGTTCTCTAGCCTGTGGCTGAATTTTTATGTCTTCAATTGGGCAGTTACTCTTTAGCATGAAGACCACTTCTTCTGTTACCTGGCCATCAAATATCTCAAAAGTCATAGAGTGAAAACATGTTGGAGAATGCATTAGTACTATTTAGCTCATCTTTATGAAATAAGTTTCACGTTTTTATCAATTCCAACTAGGATATCGCTATTAGTATTCATCAAACATTGCATTTGATGGCTTTATATGACAACAGGATAAAATTCTGGCAAGATTTATACCCTTAGTTTAAAGAGAAGACATTTCTGATTAAAGTGCTATTTCATATCAGAAGAAATAATAGATGCCTATTAAGGCATATGTGTGCTTTATAGGTCTACTGTAAATTTTTAAAAATTAATTAATTAATTAATTTTTGGCTGTGTTGGGTCTTCATTGCTGCGGGCAGGCTTCACCTGGTGGTGACATCTTTTGTTGTGGAGCATGGGCTCTAGGTGTGCGGGCTTCAGTAGTTGTGGCTCGCGGGCTCTAGAGTACAGGCTTAGTAGTTGGAGCACACGGTCTTAGTTGCTCCGTGGCATGTGGGATCCTCTTGGACCAGGGCTTGAACCTGTGTTCCCTGCATTGGCAGGGGGACTCCTAACCACTGTGCCACCCAGGAAGTCTGCGGTCTACTGTACATTTTTAAAAGTAAGTAAGAGCAATAAAACATCAGACATTATTAATTTGAGTTTTAAAATGGAATTTTAAGTGCCCTTTGTTTCACATAGTGATGCAAGTTGAAAAAAGCCAAGAAAATTATTTGGATAAATGTCAACACTCTACATGTGTATATAATAGTAGTGATAGAATAATGCTATTATTTTCTGATTATAATGACCATAAATTCCTTGTGTTAAATATTTTTAATAGATTAGAAAATAAAATCTACCCACAGTATTATTCAGAGAGATATTCAATTGTGTACATGTATAATTACATCCTACATAATACAAGTAAATCCTACTTTCCACATAGTTCTGCATCCTCCCTTTTTTTCAGTTCAAATTTTAAGAGAAAAATACGTTGAAGCTTATTACGTGACTCTTTGATGTTAGTCCAGGTACAATTCTTTGGAGGATTAAAATAGAGCAGTAAGGACTGTTTGGATATGCCGCCAAGAATCAGGAAAGTTATATGGCTAAATGCTGAAGCTGTTTCTTGGACTGTTCAAGATACGCCCCCAGCAGAGCTCAGCTGAGTCTTCTTAAGTTTGTTAGGAATGTACTACCTTCCAGTAGGGACTTTACTGCTACACGAAAAGGCTTGAAGCTTTGGGTTGTTTTGGACTCTGGCCCTCTACCTGGTGTTTCTTCAGGGTCTTCAAAGAGAGACCTCATGCGGTGCCCCCCAGGCTGAGGATGCATCTTCAGAGAATACCTGAGTTGGTTAGGGTACCTGTAACTCTGAGAGCACTGTTTGCTCCTCTGTGTAGAGTTTAGCCCTTGGGTGTATGCTGTTTGCCTTTGAAATCTTACCACTTTATCCATTTTCCATTTGTCTATTTAGCTAATGTACTTTATTATTTGATCTCATTTATAAATATTGAAAAATAAGTACTTTAATTCTCAGAATGACTGGAGATCAGCAGAATTACTTGGCCCTTTAAGAAGCACCTACCTCTCCTTCTGTCACCCTAGGGGAATTTTTCAACTCTAAATCAGCCTCAGTGATATATTAGGAATCTGTTACTCAGTATAATGCCCTGTGACTGAAAAATCTCCCCGAAAGTCAGCAAGGAGAAGATAAGGAAGAAAAGGAAATTCTAAGCATTTAATATGCATTGTCACAGCTGATTGTTATAACAATATTATGTGTGTATAATATGATTATTCTCATTTAACAGATGGTGAAAATGAGGCTTAGAAATTGCCCAGAGTTATATAGTGTTAGCAAACAATAATACGAGTATTAAAATCCAACTCTTCTCTGACATCAACTGTCCAGCTTTTAGCCACTGGAAAACTGTTATCTCCTTACCCACGAACAGTCCAGTCTCATTATGAAAACACAGAACATCTACTTTTGTTATGATCAGGCCATAAAAACACAAAATAAAGAAATGGGAAGGAAGTCCCATTCAGGGAGGAAAACTTCATTGTAAATGATGGCATCCAACTTTTGTAGGTAACGTAGTTCTCAGTCTGCCAATTCCTCCTTGGAGAGGAAACAAGAGTACACCCAAAATCAGGATCCTGGATTCCTTTGTTGCCAGTGTGCTGCAATTGACTTTTTCAAACTGAGTGGTCCAGTGGGTTACTAAAAAGATTAGGTTTACAATCAATGCAAAATGGGTTTTAACCTGCACAGGCTCTTACTGGCCTGTGGCAGATTAATTTCTTTGATGGATTTAGACATTTATAAGATAAAATAACATTTATCTTTCACATTTATAAAGAAAAGCACAGAATAGGTGTTCAATAATTGATAGTTATTGACAGGTTATTATAGTTACTGTTATTTACTTTCTAATTAAGAAGTCTCTGGGAGGGGGATTTCCTCACTCCACTTTTTATAGAATTTAAGTGGAAATTGACAAAAGGTTGAATAATTTTTAAGAGATTTTTAATAAATATATATACATATCTAGGAATACATGTAGGAACATATATATATATATATATATGATATTCTATATAGTTGAACAGAAGCCCATAGACTACAGGTGTTCAGATTCTCCCTATTATGTTTCGCTCCAGCTATCCTCAAAGAAATTTTTAGATCATAAACCATTAAATCAGGAATTTTCCCTGTACTATTCACCTCGAGACGTGAACAGAAAACTATGATGGTCAAATTACAGCCACTCCATGGAAACTGGCAAACGTATGGAAATGAGGGCCTCAATATTTTCCTGCCTGAAAATATTTCCTATTTTCCTGGTTTAATGCTATTTTTAATCAAGGTTTTTCAGGGCCAGAAGCTTGTGTAATTTTATGAGCTGTTTTTAAGTAGAAAAAGCACAAAACTGCAAATAAAAAACTAGGGCTTCGGATGGAGCCTTGGCACTAGAGCTGATAGAGCATCAGCTTTATTTAGAATCTTCCTCGAGATCCAGAGTCTATCATTTGAAAATTCCTCCCCACTTGTAGAATCTGTTTAGTTCCCTTTACATTACTGATAAGTATTACCCACAATGGCTTTTGTTCCCAAATCTTATCTCTGTTACCACGCCGAAGTCCAACCCCACTTTCCCCATCATATTGCCCTCCTTCAGTCTTGAGTTTCTCCTTCCTCACCTGATCACCTATTGAAAGTTTCTAATCTTTTGTACCAAAGCAGTCATTAGACTAGCTATGTTTCATTTATCTCAACTTGTGTGGTACTCTAACCACACAGCAGTGACTGTATGTGAGATGTTCAGAAAATCTGTGTGTGTCTCTCTCCCTCCCACACACCTTAGACATTTGCCTGATGGCTGGGGAAGATAATCAAAAGGTTTTCCATGAGTGCGGATCCACAGTTATGCTGTAAAAAGGTCTCTAATGGCAAGTTGGAAGCATAGCTTGAAAAGAAGTGAGGAGAAAAGCCAGGATGGTTGGTCTACAGTAACTATAACTGAAGGTCCAAGGAGGACTGTATGGGGGGGGGGGGAGGAAGAAATATCATAAATATATTCTTAAGAGAGAAAATTGGTGGAGCTTAGATACTGATAGAATTAGAGAATGCAGGGGGAGGGGATTTAGAAAATTAAGTTATATTAGTCATGTTTCTATCTTGAGGATCTAATTGGATAATGGCTCCAGCAAAAGTTATATAGAATTTGGAGAAAAAATGTGCAGTTTTCTAGGTAGAAGAAAACCTTTGTGGGAGCCTCGCTGAAGTTTGTGTATGATTGAGATATTTGTCTACAATATGTGATCCCAGTTGGACACACTTTAAAATGACCTTAAATTGATTCAGAACATTCTGGTTCTCTTCTCTGTAGCACTTACATTGTGCAGAATACATATTAGACTTCTCAATCTCTATTGTAATATATTTGCACTGCTCTTCCAGGAATCCAGAATTCTCCTGTTCTTGGCTCATAACAAGGAGTTTAAAGTTAAAGTTGTTTTTCTTCGTGCAAAGGATAAGACTCATACTCAAGAAAGATAACCCAAGTTACCTTTCTACTATCCATTACACCTCAAATTAGTATAAACTTTATCATTTTTATTAGGTTGGTTGTCAAAATGCTTACCTGACTGGCTCAAACTTCTGCAGAAATGCCTTCATTGCACTATTTTTAATGTTAAGCCCTTGGCTTTATTAAGGATAGATTCAATAAGTGGACAGACGAAGAATGCTTCTAAGCTTTGCTGATAAGCTGCTGTTGAAGACCTTGTCTGTTCCCCTGTTCTTTGTCATCCATATGAGTACCCAGGGAACACATTACTCCTAGAATTTAGAGCTGGAAAACTTTGATTCTCTTACAAAGCAGGTTTGATATTTTGATCAGAGGATGGGAAGTATGTAACTCAATTTGGTTTTGCCTGAATGCTCAGAATTTGTGAGCAAAGGTAATAACCATATTTAAAGTTACACTTAGCAAAAACCCCAAACCCATACACACCTATTTTATATAGTTCTCATTATTCCAACTTAAAAAATCATTCTAAGGTACATGTTTTCTTTATAATAAAAAGTTTGAAATTTCCGGAAAGTATGTGGGTTCTAAATAATAGATGAGTAAATCATCAAAAATTCAATAATTGTATATTTGCTTAGAAGTGAACATACTTATATTTTTAGTTCACTCATTTCTACTTCATCCTTCAAGAAAGAAATGACTCAATTTGTAAATATATTGAAATCATTCCCCCTCAGAATTTTGATATTGGGAAAATTTTGATTTTAATTGTTTCTTTATTACAACAGATATCTTTCCATTAGGATCATGCTTTGCTTTCATCAGTTTTCCTATAATAAAAGGAGATACAATATCTTTTTTTAAAGTTCTAAATGATATCATAAATATTTTTTTCATTTATTTCTGCTCTGATCTTTGTGATTTGTTTCCTTCTGCTAACTTTGGGTTTTGTTTGTTCTTCTTTCTCTAGTTCCTTTAGGTGTAACATTAGATTGTTTGAGATTTTTCTTGTTTCTTGAGGTAGGCTTGTACAGCTATAAACTTCCCTCTTAGAACTGCTTTTGCTGCATCCCATAGGTTTTGGATCATCGTGTTTTCATTATCATTTGTCTCTAGGTATTTTTTGATTTCCTCTTTGATTTCTTCAGTGATAGCTTGATTATTTAGTAACGTATTGTTTAGCCTCCATGTGTTTGTGTTTTTTACATTTTTTTCCCTGTAATTGATTTCTGATCTCATAGCGTTGTGGTCAGAAAAGATGCTTGATATGATTTCCATTTTCTTAAATTTACTGAGGCTTGATTTGTGACCCAAGATGTGATATATCCTGGAGAATGTTCCATGTGCACCTGAGAAGAAAGTGTAATCTGTTTTTGGATGGAATGCCCTATAAATATCAATTAAATCTATCTGTGTCATTGTCTATTGTGTCATTTAAAGCTTCAGTTTCCTTATTTATTTTCATTTTGGATGATCTGTGCATTGGTGTAAGTGAGGTATTAAAGTCCCCCACTATTATTGTGTCACTGTCAATTTCCTCTTTTATAGCTGTTAGCTATTGCCTTGTGTATTGAGGTGCTCCTATGTTGGGTGCATATATATTTATAATTGTTATATCTTCTTCTTCTGTTGATCCCTTGACCATTACATAGTGTCCTTCCTTGTCTCTTGTAACATTCTTTCTTTTAAAGTCTATTTTATCGAATATGAGTATTGCTACTCCAACTTTCTTTTGATTTCCATTTGCATGGAATATCTTTTTCCATCCCTTCACTTTCATTCTGTATGTGTCCCTAGGTCTGAAGTGGGTCTCTTGAAGACAGCATATATATGGGTCTTGTTTTTGTATCCATTCAGCAAGCCTGTGTCTTTTGGTTGGAGCGTTTAATCCATTCACGTTTAAGGTAATTATCGATATGTATGTTCCTATTACCATTTTCTTAGTCGTTTTGGGTTTGTTTTTGTAGGTCCTTTTCTTCTCTTGTGTTTTCCACTTAGAGAAGTTCCTTTAGCATTTGTTGTAGAGCTTGTTTGGTGGTGCTGAATTCTCTTAGCTTTTGCTTGTCTGTAAAGGTTTTAATTTCTCCATCGAATCTGAATGAGATCCTTGCTGGGTAGAGTAATCTTGGTTGTAGGTTCTTCCCGTTCATCACTTTAAGTATATCATGCCACTCCCTTCTGGCTTGTAGAGTTTCTGCTGAGAAATCAGCTGTTAACCTTATGGGAGTTCCCTTGTATGTTATTTGTCATTTTTCCCTTGCTGCTTTCAATAATTTTTCTTTGTCTTTAATTTTTGCCAGTTTGATTACTATGTGTCTCAGCATGTTTCTCCTTGGGTTTATCCTGTATGGGACTCTCTGTACCTCCTGGACTTGGGTGGCTATTTCCTTTCCCATGTTAGGGAAGTTTTTGACTATAATCTCTTCAAATATTTTCTCGGGTCCTTTCTCTCTTTCTTCTCCTTCTGGGACCCCTATAATGTGAATATTGTTGCATTTAATGTTGTCCCAGAGGTCTCTTAGGCTGTCTTCATTTATGCTCATTCTTTTTTCTTTATTCTGCTCCATGGCAGTGAATTCCACCATTCTGTCTTCCAGGTCCCTTATCCGTTCTTCTCTCTCAGTTATTCTGCTATTGATTCCTTCTAGTGTATTTTTCATTTCAATTATTGTATTGTTCATCTCTGTTTGTTTGTTCTTTAATTCTTCTAGATTTTGGTAAACATTTCTTGCATCTTCTCAATCTTTGCCTCCATTCTTTTTCCGAGGTCCTGGATCATCTTCACTATCATTATTCTGAATTCTTTTTCTGGAAGGTTGCCTACCTCCACTTCATTTAGTTGTTTTTTGGGTTTTTTTCTTGTTCCTTCATCTGTTACATAGCCGTCTGCCTTTTCATCCTTTCTATCTTTCTATGAATGTGGTTTTTGTTCCACAGGCTGCAGGATTGTAGTTCTTCTTCTGCTGTCTGCCCTCTGGTGGATGAGACTATCTAAGAGGCTTGTGCAAGTTTTTCTATATCATAGATTTTTATATTGCCTAGATATACCTATAAACAAGACTACCATACATAGTTTTTGTTTCCATTACATTTCTTTTTAGACTACACCCATGTTTGTGCTTTCACCTTTGCCATGCAGTTCTAATTTTTTTCATTTGCCTATGAAACTTGGAGTAATTGGGTGTTTGTAGTTCAGATTTGTGGTAACATCTCAATATGCCTAACTCTTCCAGGTGCTTTGGAAAGGCTTACTTTTGGGCCGTAGATTGTAGAAAAATGCTAAGCAAGAATATTTGGGAGTCAGAGCTTGTTCTATGAACTATGGCACTAAAATCAAAGAGGAAGCAATTACATAGAACACTTCCATTTATGAAGAGAGAATGCAAATGTCTGTAAGTTTTAGCAAGGAAGAAAAGAGATCTTAGGATGGTGTTTAGTCTGCTACAGCTGCCATACAAAATATCACAGAGAGGGTGCAGCCTGATGACAAAAACTATGTAAATATGCAATTAGTTCCACTTAGCAGAATATAAATGTACAATTGTACTCATCACATTGCAGATTTTGATTGTAATCATTCTGTGATATATGCTAATGAGTTTTACCTATTTCTTGTGTTCTATTCTGAAATTTTAAATATGCTTCAATAATGAAAAGACAGTTGCACATAAACAAAAATCTTAATGCTAAACTATAGAACTACAGCATCTCAGTACAGATAATTAGGTGAAAGTGAAAAGGAGAGGAAGTGTGACCTGTATTTATTCATTGTTGTATCCTCAGCCTAGCACAATGCCACATGAATGAAGGCAGTGGTTATAAGCCAGGACAGTTCGTTGAAAAATGAATAATGTTATAAGAATCACACATTGAAAAAGGACAGTTTTCTTATCATACAGAAGATTTTTGTGATACCAATTCCAAACAAAAGTAGTCAGATGTTTCATTGTCACCCGTGACACCCAGACCTTGGGGCATCACAGTTACCCCAAGAACCACAATTACTCTTAGGCTAATTGATCTTAAGTACGAAAAAATGTCCACCAAAGAGGAATTATTCAATATTGCTAGATTAGAACACTGAGTATTCATTTATTTTCACATAAGTTTCCACTTTCATTTTTTAAGTCATTTAACAACTATATTCAGTAATAATTGTAAAAACATTTATTAATCTCTCACACATCACATTGCTTTGCTACTGACTCTTCTGTCTGCCTCATATACATTTAAGAACTGTTGTGATTATGTTGCTTCACCTGGATAATCCAGGTGACTGTCCTATTTACAGGTGAGCTGATTTAGCAGATGGACGTTCATCAACTGCCTTAATCTGACTTGCCGTATAATTAAACATATTCACAAATTTGGGAGATTAGAACTTAGATATCTTTAGGAAGCCATTATTCTGCCTTCCATAATATATATTAAAATAAGAAAATATGTTTTCTGTTTTATTTAAATAATCATGTATAATTTAAGCTGCTTTTTATTCCTTCATGTAGATCAGGGCTTCCATCTAGTACCACTGTCCTTTAGTACTGAGAGGTCTTTGAACATTGCTCATATTGCTAGTCTCCTGGAATATGACTCTCTCGGATTTTTGAGGTTATGAAGATACATTTATTTTACATTTATTTTTGAAGGATATTTTTATTGGTTATAGAATTCTAAATTGGCAAGTGCTTGCTAGTTTGTTCTTTCTCGCATCACTTAAAAATGACATTCTTCCATCTTCTGGCCTCCATTGTTTCTGAAGGAGATGGTCTATCATTTATATCCCCTATCCCCTATATGCAGCGTCTCTGTTCTCTACTTTTAATGTTTTAAAAACTAGTTTTTCGGAAATTTCAATTAAGTGATGCCTAAGTATGATTTTCTTCTGCCTTTTTACAATTTGGGGGCTTCCATGACCTTTTACCTTTGTGGCTTGATGCTTTTCATCAGTTTCAGATATTTCTGACGCTAGCTCTTCAAAAATGTTCTCCGGGCTTCCCTGGTGGCGCAGTGGTTGGGAGTCTGCCTGCCGATGCAGGGGACATGGGTTCGTGCCCCGGTCCGGGAAGATCCCACATGCCACGGAGCGGCTGGGCCCGTGAGCCATGGCCGCTGAGCCTGCGCATCCGGAGCCTGTGCTCCGCAACGGGAGAGGCCACAGCAGTTAGAGGCCCGCGTACCGCAAAAAAAAAAAAAAAAAAATATATATATATATATATATATATATATATATATATATATATATATATATATATTCTCCATGTTCTCTTCATCTGGTTCTCCAATTATACATGTTAATTCCACAAATCTTTGAAGCTCAGCTTATTTATCCTGTTTGTATGTGTGTGCTTTCAGTTTATATATTTTTTGCTGACATTCTGTGAGATTATGATGAAATCCAATGAAATCTTTATTTGTAGTATTTGCATTTTTCTTTTTTTACATATAATTTTATATAGAAATTTTCTGTTGATATTCCCTGGCTTTTTTTCCTAGCTCCTCTAACATAGTTATTCTAATTCTCTTAGAGTCCTTATCTGCTAGTTCCTACTTCTGGGGCATCTGTGGGTCTGCTCCCCTTGTTATCTTCCCCCTTGATTATGAATCATTTTTCTGCTTGTCTCATAATTACCAATTGCATTCCTGCCACTGTATATGTAAAATAACAGTAAGAACGAAAGGAAATAATATTCACCCGAGAAAGGGGGTATGCCCCATCTACACCACAGGTGTTTTCTACACCACACAGATTGCTGGTGTAGCAGCTCAGCCAGTCCAGTCGGTAGCTGAAGTATTTCTGGACTTTGTCGGAGCTTTAGTTAGGCTCAGTCTGCCGCTAGATTTCACTATTTTCAGGGCAGGGTTTGGACTTCTTCTTCAGCAGGGCTTGGGATCTGAGTTATTGGCACAACTTTAGATGTCTGTGCTTTAGACGCCAGTCACAAGTTTTCCAAACCAGGTTGATTTCTCTCTGCTCTAGAGAGCAGTTGCTAGGTTTCGGATCACTAGGTATTTCTCTTTGCTCTTTAACCTGAGTCTCTGTTCTACCCTCAGGCATTAGGAATTGCAGTGTACGTGGTGGAAGCCCTTATTCCACCTCCACGCAAGACGGGCGCCTCGTCCCCCTGTAGGTGATGTGGCTCAGCTTTGATCTCTCCCATCACCGTTAGTAGGCTGTTGATGTGCGCTCAGGAAGACCCTTTGTGCCTTTGGGGAGGGGTTACAGTACTGACTTTCAGTTCTTCCCTACCCTCACCTTACCCCATGCCTACAGCGAAGGTTCTGTGGGAACGGATTGGTGGCTAGGGACAGACTCTGTTTCTATTTTGAGTTTGGATTCATCATACAAGCCACATGCAGCCATTAACAGGTCATTAAAAGTGTGTCTGGCTTCTCCTTACCCCAAAATCTATGTCAGATTTGTTCTTTCTCCCACCATTCCTCAAGGACTGAGGCCAGCGTTGTGTCTTGTTTATTTCTGCATTTCAATTTCTTGACATCCAGAATCTCTGATGGTTTTGAAAACTCTGATCTTACAGCTTTTCCCGAATATTCTTGTGGTTAGTTTGGGAATTATGTTCTATTGGGAGTGTCCATATTTTAACTGAAAGCAAAAATGCCCTTTGGTAAAATTTTCATTTTGTCTTCGTTGACTTATCAGAGCAGTTTTGAAAAAAAAGTTATTGCTATTAAAATTAAAAATAGGTCTAATTCTCCTTCATATTCTATTCTATTCTGTGTGCATTAGTAGCTGGAAATACAGCAATGGTTCACTGCTTTTATTTCCAAAATGCCACTGTTTACTGTTAAATTTGATAAATTTAATGTCACCTTTTTCGGTGTTTAGCCCATTTTGCTTTGTGTATTCCATTTACATATCAAAATAGCTACAATGTGCAAAATAGTGGGTGTAATTTTTGCACACCTTATTAATAATGAATATATAAATCAGCTTATGGACATATACTAACATCTATGGAAGATGCTACCAGGTGGCAATGCTCACGTGTAAATATCTATAGTACCTAATTACAGCCCTTCAGTGTCACGGTGTAGAAAATCGTGCTCCAAGACAATATATGCCTTGATAAAAATAACCAAGCGTTATTAGTAAATTGTCTTCTATTAGAGGAGTGTGAACTTGAAAATGCCAAAGTAGAATTAAAATATATTTATACATTATCCTGTGTGATACAATTATTTAAGGAGACAGAAAAATACATGTGGTTGATTAAGATGATAGAAATAATTAGACGGGAATTCAGAGAAAAGTAAATCAGATAGACAAAGTTAAATCACAATATAAAATGAGCTGCTATACTCATTTTGTAATACGGCAAATAAGTGGAACTCTGGGCTGTCTAGTGTTTCACTGTGTCAGCAAGGTTTTTACTTGTAATTAGCGTGGCAGAAGTTATGCACTTAGATTACATCATAATCAGGAAATTGTTTTAATTCCTGGAGCTTCAGATGTTTCCTGTGAAGACAGGGGATTTTTAAAATTGTCCCTCCAGCCACAGGGTTTTTGCTTAATCTCCCATTAAGTTTCCAAGAACTGGTGTCTGATCAGTTACTCTTATTATATTCGTCTCTGAGAGAGGCTTGGATAATTCCTCAAATACTGGGCAACTGCCTAGAGAAGGAAGCCTCCTACATGTCGGCTTTCTTACCCAGACCTCGCCAGCCAAGCTTGGACTGTCCACGGGAGATGTTTCCCTGAGCTCTTGAAATGGAGTGTCAACCAACGTCTTTTCCTTCATACTTGTCACCCTCACTGATGCTCCAGGGGGTCTCCTCTCTCTTACTGACAGAGTGATTAAGATGAGAATACGAATTATTTCACAAGGATGGAATCTCCACGTTCTCCCAACATTTCGGGTGATAAATCCATCCTCCAACTTGTCCATAATTAGAAAGAATGCCTTTGATTTATGTTTTGTCCCCTCCCAGAGAACTTCACGTTAAGGATTTACTCCACTTCTCTCTATAGCCTCTCAAACTCTAGAGCATCGTGTGGGGTGTGGGGAAGATCACGTGTTGTCGTTGTTGTAGTTGTTTTTCACTAGTCTTTTTCTCTCTCTGCCCTTCACCTCCAGAATCTTCTCAAAGATTCTCTCATTTCTTTCAGCCAAAACTCAACAAGTCTGTTAAAAACCACTGATACAACTTGATTCTTCAATCCCTCCAGCTTCAGGTAATTAGAAATACGTGGATCAGCTAAAAGTCTCTCCAGAATAACCCGGAAGGATAGAAGTTCCTCAGTCTTGAAAGTCCCAAACCCAGTTTTCCTTGTGGACTCTTGGAATTTCTCTACAAATATTCCTCCCAACACCACAGTAGAACTTCTCACGTTCTCTCTTTTATTCTGAATTTACACATTCAGACCAATTTGATTATGCTTTCACGGCAACATCTCCCAATTTTTACAAGGGAGTTCTGTTCGTAACCTTGACTCTCAAGTTATTTTGATGGAAAATTTCTCTTGCTAATTCAGCTAAGCAATCCATAAAACTACACGGTTACTTTGTTATCAGAAAGAGCTCTTATAATCATTTCCATTCTCGAGCAACATTCTGCTCTGAACAATTTTAAATAGTATAGGCTAGCTTGTGATCCTAAAGGGAGAAAAGCACACAATGCTTGTCAACCAATTTTAAAAGAAAGATTTCATATTCGCACATTAGTCTGAAGTGCTTTCCACTTCCTCCTTAAAGGCTTAACATTAGGACTGACATAAATACCTGAAAAAAAAAAAAACATGATCTGTTCCAACTGGTCATTATCCATCACTCTCATATAGGTACACTCGGAGTACATAAATGTAGCATTCCTGGGAGTTACTGGAAGTTCATGGGGGTGTTTCTTCTACTGCTTATTTTTATGTTTAAAAAAGAGCTAAGGCTATAGCTGCTTTGTATTGTGAGAACTTTATACAAGAAATCACTGTTCTTTTTCCTCTCTTGCCAACCTTAAGGCCTTAATAGAAAACCTTACTCTATCAAGTTTTATCGCGGTAAAATAAACTTTGTTTCGTTTTTTCCTCCAAAATTTCAAGACAATAAAATGAGTGTAGTGCTGTTTAGGCAGTGAAGAAAGAAACGATGTTGAGCTGCACCCTGAAGACACTTCTTTTGTATTATAATGCTTTTTATCCACAGATGTTAGTTGAAAACTGATATAATGATGTTTCTTGTAAGTCTACCAGAAACAAAACAAAAAAGATTTTAAAAGTAGAATAGATGTAATTGTATGTGATAAATGAGCCTGGTGGAATTGTACTAGAAACCCATAGGGAATAATTTTCTATCAGGCACCTGCAGAGGAATTATAAGCAGCTGCAGAATTTGATTTTTGAACAACAAAAAAAAAAATAGAAAAAATAACTTAAAGACTGGTATTAAGAATTGAGAAGTTAGAGAACAGAACAGAATATAGAATGAGAAGAAGAGGGTTTTAACTGGGATTTCAATCCAAAGATAATAAGGTGAAACACAGCCAGATATACATTTTTAAAAATTATTATGGAGAAATGTACAGGGCCAATTAGGGGAGAGGTAGGAAAAACATTGAGTTTGAAGTTCAGACTCAAAATGTTTCTCACATTTAGGAATGTAAAAGTATCTAAATTCAGAAATCGGTTTGTTAGGTGGAGTGCTGTAATAAAAAGTATACGAACTCTGAAGACAAAGGTAACTTCCAATCCCTGCTCGGTCACCTACAAGCTATATGGTCTTTGAAAGTATCTGATGTTTCTGATCATTTGTTTACATGATCATGTTGTGACGATCAAGTGAATTTGCCTTTGCTTTATACTTTGGACAGAGCTTAGTGACTATTAGGTACTTACAAAACGTGGATTCTCATTTACCTCTTTAATTGCGAGTAATTTCACGAAGCTTTAAAAAGTCTTTTCTTGACTCTAGACAGTCAGCTCTTGTTATTCAAGGTAGTTCTGTAAAGTGGCTGTGGACACTGGACGAGCGAACACTGAACCATCGCTCCTGGGGGGCATGCAGAGTTAGGTTCCTGCGAGACTCGGGTTACATTTTCATCAACCTATCCAGACATGGCCTTGTTTTATAAAACGTATTGTCAATTCGTTAATTCATACCTAGAGGAAGCCTGTCTAGCCCATGCATTCTCTCCATAAGGCACATCACAGCCTTCTTATCTTTACAAACACTAGACAGCACCTTAGTACTACACCTGGGGGCCATTTTAAATATAAAATCACCAATATAAGGCACAAAAATTTGAAAAATGTGGCCCTACATGTACTACAAAAAGGACACTTGTTTGTAGTGCGAGCTCTGAAATGAGAAGGCTGAGCGTCCCCTTGCCTGATCTCACTTGGGAACAGGCTCATTGGGTGACTCAAATATGTTACCACTCAGTACACGTCCACAAATAACCACAAAAGTGCTGTGAGTATTGATTTTGGATAGACATTTTTTTTCTCAAGTGAGAAAATTACAGAGGAAAAAAATGGAAAGCATTATGTTACCCTGTTTTCATATATATATTTATACATTCGTTTTTATTATTGTTGAGGCTTCAAAGTTAAAAATGGCCTCAACCTCTTTAGAACTCTGAGGGCCTGAAGAGGGTGGCTGCTGTCACTGAGAAGAGCGGGGGGGGGGGGGGTTTCAGAAATATCAAAATAGCCTCACTAATAGGAAAGTGAGTGATTTAAGTGAGTTATGTGAAAATTAAGAGTTAGAGGTTCTTATACTGGCTGTAAAAACAAAATATTAATTAAAACAAAAGTAATTGAAAAGTAAATTATATCAACAGGAAAATACTGAGTTCCTACTGAGAAACTAGCATTGGCATAAATGTTGAAGTAGAGACCAAAGGACAAATTATTTCCTCTCTGTAGGAATTGGGAGCCCTGTGACAGTGGATTATACTGGAATGTGTTTAAGTTGGACTTTTTCTGGTAGAGCTTCATCCCATGAGGCTATCACAGGATGCACCTTTCCCCGAAACCATGCTACAATACTCTTCTTGAAACTATGTTGGCTGAGTTGCTCTCTGATGTTTTTCCACAACTGAATGATCAAGAACAATTTGATTCCTAAGAGGAATGCACCTACTCAATAGTGGCTTTCCTAAGAACCTCTTTAGAGTGTGCGTGTAGCCCACGACTGAGGGTCACTGTTCTTAGAAAAAGGAGAAGAGAAACCAACAGCTCAAACATAACCCTTCCCACCTCACTCAGATCCCTTCAGTCTCATCTGTGCTATAATTGAACCCTCTACACACTTCGACTGTTGCACTTCTCACCCTTTTTCTCATTTTATCACGGACTCCACTGTCTGCTGTCCATTTCTCTTTGAAAACAGAGACTGTGTCTTATTCATTAATGTAGTTATGGTCTTTAGCACTATGCTTGATACAGTGAAAGTTCTCAAAGAAGTTTGTTAGACAGGTGTAGGAGGGGATCTAGAAAGAGCCAGGACTGACAGATAAGCCAGTGTCTATAATGACAGGGTGAGGGAGGCACACTGGCTGTCACGAAAAGAGCAGGACATCTGTGTCCCTCAGTGCAGTGAAGTCAGCCTGGCTGCCCCTCCCCTGTGTCCTCCTTAGGGACACCGTTTCAGTTTTCACTCAGAAACAGTATTATCTCTCCATCATTCTGTTTATATGAGGTTAGGTTTCTGATATCTCCGTTTTCATTCCCTTTCCTTTATAGAGGGGAAAAACATAAAGGAAGGTGGGTTTTTTTTTAGATCCCTTGCTGATTATTATCATTAATTTCACTCTTTCACATCACACAAGCGGTCTCTTCCTGCCATGGTTTCCAGTTTGTTGCCAGGTTAGTCTTTTTGACCCATGTGTAGTTAGTTTTTCTCAACCCGAACTAAGTTTGAGTCCCTTGGAGCAGCCCAAGCCAGTGTTAGTGTTACAGCTCTGCTCTGCTGTGACATCTTGTGTCAGGGCACCATGCTTTCGGCACACCTAAGAGTTGAATGTTTTCTATCGGTTCAGTTCTCCTCTTGTTATCTTTAAGAAACAGAGGGATGGGAATAATATGGATTTAGGACACCCAGCTTAAATTGCAGTTTTTCTTCTGACAAATAACCACGCTGTGGTGTCAGACCCAGGTTGCACTGGCATGTGTGATGGAGGGTTTTGCCTCTTGAACGTGGCTTCTGTTTGGCAAGGAAAGCTGTAACTGTCATTGACGAAGGAAGCCTGGGGACCTGGCAACCTTTAGATCAAGCTTGTTTCAAGTGACAGTGGCCTGAGTTACAGGAACAGAGGAGCCTGGCACCCCCGGAGGAAGAGCAGGACAGGTTTAAAAGCGGTGGGCTTGCCCACTGCCTCCCTGTTGCCTAGAGCAGTGTTGCGCCTTGGTTTCAGCTGAAGTTGAGTGATGTGAATTATTTTGCTGCTTAATAAAGTGACCTCTAGGTGTCATAGATTATGAAGGCAAAGAGTTGGAAAAAATCACCTGCACAAGCAAAAAAAAAAACCAAGTAGGTCAAATAGATACCTAATTGCTGAACTCTACACAGGTACATAGGCTTCTGCTTGTGTATGTGTAGATATGTATTTGTGTGTATATTGAATCAAAGAATGTGGCCAGGGAGCATACATGAATGAAGAAAGTGAAAAGTACCCGATGTCGACCCAATCGAAAGAGGGTGACTTCTAGAACTAACGAAACGAAGTAAAAGTTGTATAATAAATTCACTATTTGCTATTTGTCATTACCGGCCAGAAATATTACAACACTTCAGTGTATGAATTCAGAACTGTCCTACAGATCTATAAATTAATCACCAGTAGTCAATTCCATTACTTTGCATTATTTGGGAATGGCATCAATGTAATGAAGTAATGTCATATTCTGTACATAAATACGAGTTTCCCGCAGATGGTCCACAGTCCTTTTCTGATATTTCATACATTTCTGGATGTTGTAATGCCTCACAGTTCTATTCTAAACCTCAGTTTTAAGCATATCTTCCTTATAAATGTGGAAGGTTACACAGGAAAACAGGCCAGTTTTAGCTAACTGCCTTACTACTGCCTTATTTTTGCCTTTTTATATTAAAAATTAATATAAGAATATTTTAAAAAAATTATTCTGCTTAAAATTAGGTTCACACCAAGAACTTATTGGTATTGTATTTATTGATAATTGATAATATTGTTTTTAAAACTTCATTTTGTATTTTCAAGCTTCAACAACTTAAGGTGGAAGTTCAAGTCATTGATTTGAGTTCTTTACTCAGTATGTGTGTGTGTGTGTGTGTGTGTGTGTGTGTATTCAAAGTTTTAAATTTCCTTCTAAACTCTAGCTGTGTCCCAGAGATTTTTTATTTGTTCACTTGAAATGTTTTCTGATTTCTCTTGTGGTTTATTCTTTGACGCATATTCCATCTGAACCATGTTGTTTAATTTTTCCCACATGTGGGCATTTCCTGGATTACTTTCTATAATTGATTTCTAATTCATTTCCCTTGTGGTCAGAAAACACACTGTGTGTGATTTCATTCCTTTTACAATGATTCCCGTCGGTATTGTGGCACAGAATATGGTCTATGTGACTGTTCTCGAGCATTTGAAGAGTATGTATTCTGCTGCCATTGGGTATAGTGTTCCATCAATGGGACTTAGCTTAGCCTGGTTGACGGGGGCCAGCTGTGGAGCTTGGGGCAGGGCTGGGGAGTGTTGACTAAAGAGGAGCCTGAGAAGACTTTGAGGTGGAAAATGTTCTATATCTTGACTGGGTGAATTTTATCATAATAAATTACACTTCGATAAAGGTGATTGAAAACACATCTTCTTCCAGCTACTGCTCTATTTCTTGGTAAATCATATGCCCCTAAACACTTCAGTAAGAGTTGCCCACATGCACCGCTTCTACTTTCTCTCCTCCCGTTCTGACATCTTCACAAGTGAGGCTTCTGCAACCACCGCTACTCTGCACTGTCTCGAGAGTCACCAGACTCCCACGTTAGTATCCTGGTCGGCAGTTATAACTTTTTTCTCTCTCACTTTGATGCCCATCTTCCCCTCCTCCCTTCCCTCCTCCGTGATGCTGAGGCTCTGACTCCCCTGCCAGCAGGGTTTTCCGATTATGTCCAACTTGCTGAAGATACTGGAGGGAATGGCAAGTTGGAGGAAGACGGGTAGGATGTCTTTTATTCCTGTCAGAATCAGTCAGTAGCAACAAATGGTTGACTCACTCCAGCTCCTGCTGGTATTCCCAACACCCACATAAAGCAACTCCTTTACGAATCACCAGCTCCCACACTTTAAGCCCCAGCATCACAGCCCCCTCCTCTGTACTCCCCCATCTCCTCAACCCCACCTCTTTCCTCTGCCCCGACAGACGGAGATTAGCTGCTGCTTGCAGACAGTAATCGGTGTGTCATCTCAGCATCCCATCTGTCCTCTGCCAGCTTTACAGCACTATGCTACCAAATTAAGTCCTCTGTGTTTGAAATACTTAGTACGGCTTTTGATCCTCTGACTGAGTCAGAAAACTATAAAACTTGGTCCTAAGAATGATACCAGGAAACATTCCTTCAAATTTAATTCCTTCAAATGATGGCATTGGTTTTGTAAGTGCTGGGACTCAAATTGAGGGCCGAGATTTTTGAAACTTGTAGAATGAGTACCTAATTTGAAAGGAGCCTTTCCTGGTAATTTTAATAGCCTCTGAAAAAGTTACTAGAAGGAAGTGGTATTTGGGAAAGGTCAGATGGACATAAATTTATTGGTGCCACTTAAATTTGATATTCATTACCTTAATTATTTTTCTTATTAGATAATGTTAGGCATGTATATAAATGTTTAGTAATCCACTCTTTGTTTGAAGTAGACAAACTTAAGTTTATTTAGATGGAGAGAGCACATAACTAATAGGCAGAAACATGGAATCTAGGATCAGACTTAGGCAAACACATGTAGTTTGATCTTGGATAAACATTTAATACCGCTGGTTCACATTCCTCATTTATAAAACAAATAAATAGCACTATTTGAGTCCTAGGTTCCCTTCCAGTTTTGTGGTCTCTTACAGACACATACAGAGATGTTTCTAGCAAATGAGATTCAGATGCAGATCACAATAGTAGCCCAAACCAGAAGGAACCATTTGTGTAAAGGGAGTAAATGGTAGGCATCTAGGGTGAAAAAAGTATAAGTTTCCCATGGTAACAAACCATTCATATTCTTGGCTCGAGATGAAACCAAAAGCAACATTTTAGAAGATAAAGCCGGGCATATAAAACCGATGACCCAGCTCAAAAAATTGAAGACAGGTAAAAATATATGAAACAACCAGAACTTGAATATTCGTTAAGGAAATTCTAATATTATATGTAATTGTATTTATAGTAATTTCATTTGCCAGGCTATGGTACTTTTTAAAATATAGGGGGTACTTCCTATCTAGTATGGGATAGAATTAGTAACCACATAACAGCAGCAACTCAGAAGACTATACCTGTATTCAAATCCCAGTTTGATATTTAGGTAAATACTACAGAATTTCAGAGATCATGAAATATGTTTTCTTGAAAATTATCCCAGAGCAGACAGAGTATGAAGTAATCAATAGTATATTCTATATGTCAAGTATATCTCAGTCTTAGATTTTAAAAATACTATGTTCTTTAAATGTGTAAGTCACTCCCTTTTGACCCAACTGTGCACACCCTATTCGGTTTTCTCTTCCCCAACTGAGAGGCTGATCTAATTATACCAGATCATCATTCAGGATTTTATGCCATTTTCCACATGACATTAATAGACTTTCTGTAATCTTCTCTTATCCATGGTTTCATATAGATACCTCCACATGACATCTACCATTTTTATTATTCCACATTGTTACTGGATCCCTGAATACTATGTTTCAAAATAACAACCAAAGAAAACCACTTATTATGAAACTCATTAGCAATGGCCATATCTTGGTCCCTTGAAATCTAGGTCTGCTTGGTTCAAGCCTATTATACACTTGTGGAAACATGAAGTCCTAGTCAAATACCTAATAGTCAGTTTGGGAACAATAATATCATGGTCTTCCCTGGACTTTGGTTATACCTTCTATAATTACTGAATTTATTTCACATTTTTAAGCCCCAAACAAAATTCAGTTTCATTCAAAATTTCTCTTCCAAAAGTGGAAATAGTTATTAAAAATTAAAAACTTCTTGCACAAAGCATTTATGAGAGTACTAGTTATTATAGTGTAATGAAAAAAAATCGAGGGAAACAGCTTACATTGAATGACGGTAACCTCACCCACCCTCACTCCCTAAAATGTTCCCACGATTCCTTTACTTCGTGAGCTTCTCAGACACTTCCCACGTCACTAATTCCATTCCCCTTCGTACTCATCTCTCACATTAATCCATCCTTGTTTGCCCTTAAAACTCTTTAATCCATCCTTGACTGCCCTTCAAACTATTTTCCTTATTGTTAGGTAGATCAAGTCACCGCTTTTTTTCAATACCCATTTTACATTTGCACATCCAAATTCATCAGCACGTTTAACAGATTAAGAGTATCCATACTCCTTACAAGTCAGCTGTGTTTAAAAATATAAATTTTGTTTTTCATTGCAAATTTAAATACTTTCTATACAGATGGTCCTACTATAGCATCAAAATATTGCAATACTTTCCTGTTATAATTCCTCCTCTCCCTGAATCAAGAGAGCACTTCCCCACCCCAGGGCTACAATAAGTAGCCGTCACTCTGTTTCCATTCTCTCTGATTCTCCACCTATATGGAGAGAAAAATTCTCCTCTGTTTAAGGGTATTTCAAGTTATCTTGAAGGATGTTTCTATTTTTAAAATATGACTTTCAAAAGCTTTTATTGAAGTTTCAAACAGTCTATCATCGTTTATAAATTTTTGGTCCTACCCACCAAGTACCAAAGTGATGTTGTTTCCTATTTTACAGTGAGGTCAAAATTGTAATGGGCTCCAATAGTTTAAAGAATAAAGTGAACACATCAGAAAAGAAATCGCTTCTGAGCTGAGTAGACACATTTCAGAAATATTGGTAATAGGTTCTATAGGAATGTTCCTGCATTAATCCAGCTGATCAGGATGGCTACAACTGTGTTATGTGAAGAATAAATACCCACTACATCAATGTCTGCTATCTCTTGCTTGTGTGCTATCATATAACGGATAGGGTCTCTAGTCTTAGCAAAAATGTGATTTAGTGGTTCTTCACTAAAATGCGTATAACTTAGTACTGATTATAAAGAAGACAACTATCAACTTGTTTGTAGTGTGCTGTTGAATATTTGTAGTCAGTTCAAGTTAACTGGATGGTATGAAGAATCATTGATGCTTCCACTGATTTATATGACAAGCCTCCTTATGGGACAGTATATTCAAAACTAAAATCAGTTTCAGTGCCTAAACGCGGAAACCTATACTGGAGAGCCTTGTTACTTCTCAAAACCTTTACTCCGTAAATATAAGGGGTTTTATTCTTTCTGCTTTTTGGAGGACACTGGAAAACCAAAGTGGTTTTTTAGAAATGAGTAAAATGAAACACTGCTAAGATGAAAGCTATGTAAAAGTGATTTTAAATCTAGGCTTTTGGGTCACTGCAAGTATCATACATATTATTTATACAACAGAGTAAATGCTTTTTATCTTTTCTCAGGTAATCACAAAACAAGGCAATGAGGATTTTAATTTCAGTTGAAATACTTTCCATAACGCTATTATACATTGAATTTCTCTGATATGCTTAATTCAGCGACACTCCTCTTGCAATTTTGACATTAGATTTTTCCTGTTAATACAATGAATACTATATTTTATGCATATTTTTCACCATATGCGTGATCCATTCTAGTCTACTTCAACTTTAATTTTGAAGATAACGTTTGCATATGATAATGGCTCAGTTTTAAGCTTGCTGTAACAGGCTAGAGCAGCGCCCTATCAGTGCGTGAAGATCCGTATTTAAAGCATTTGAAACTGCTTTTTGAAATGTTTTGTGTCCGTTGATGATACAGGGATTTACTAGCAGAGTTCGTTAGACTATTTTCTTCAACACCTCTGAGGGGTCAATCATTCATTTCTTTGGTGATTTTCAATATCATTTAGAAGGAAGAGGGAGGCTGCCCCACCGGTGAGGGTGTGTATCAGAATCGTGACTGAGGGTGATGAAAGATCGCAGATGATTCTCTGATAGCATCAGAAAATCATCCCAACCTTCTTCCATCATTGTGCAGCTCTAGACTTGATTTATTTTCCATTAATAATTACTTAACAATATTTTCTGACACCTATCTGTAATATACAAAATATTGTAACAAAAACTTTATTTCATTTAATTCTCATAATAACTCTGTGAGGCAGGTATTCTTCTTATCCGTATTTACAAATAAGGAAATTGAAATACAAAGTAAATGACTCAAGTTGGGTATTGTTAGAGCTGGAGTGCAAAGAGATGCCTGTTGACATCAAAGTTCAGAATCTGAGTTCCTATTGAACTCAGGTTTTGCTCAGTTTAGCATTAAATGTGTCTTAATAAAATTGTTTTCAGTGTATGTTTACAATCTAGTAATGTGATGGCGAGGAAAAAATACTTTCAAAAATGACTGCAGCTAGGCAACTAATCAAAGATCAATTGATTTCATCACTGAAGGAAGAATGCTACATAACACTGGTAATAACCCATTAAATATTTCAGATAAAATATGTGCAACCCCAAACAACTTATTTCATTGTGTTTTATGGTATTTCCTATTAAGTCTATTTTATTACGCAAGAATATTTCAAAATAATGATATGAATTGATTTTTTTTAGTCAGAAATTCTAATGGTTACAACCAAACAATCTGTGCAAATAGGTTTGAATATCTAGGTAACCTCAGTCATACTTTAAAGTGGCCTTTATAATCATAACAACACTTGAAGTTTGTTTTTAATGTTACATATTCATTTGTTATTATTTGGTTTCATAGAACATGCACTAAGGTTGCATCTAATAATAATGAAAATAAGCTATTTCTAAAAGTGCTGAAGTTTTCCCTTGTTTCTTTTTAGGTCATTTCTGTTGCTTCAAAGAAATGCAATACTTGAATCTATTTCATTAAATGCTCATGCTTTTCAAGCATATTAGTCTTAAAATGCTGTGGCCTTAATTTTCTAAATTTAATGTTTTAATTCATGTAAAATGTACACAAATTCTTTAGCCATAGAACAAAAGTTTTAAAAAGTGAAGAACTTAAAATTAGATGATTCACTTAATTATGTAGAGAGGTAAACAAGAAAACTTAGCTTAGGAGCTAATGAAATCCTCTTAGAGGCCCCTTGAGTCCACATGTGCTGGTTTCCTCACCTTTCGATGGTGTGGCCCCACTGGTGTGAAGAAACTCCTGCCTGGTTCCCGTCCCCTTGGTGTTGTGGGCCCTCTGGTGAGAGTCTGTTGCTGGATGGGTTCCTCACCCTTCTGTGAGGTGGGCCCTCTTCTGTGAGGTCACTCCTGCCTGGCTTGCATACGTCGCCTGGGCGACGTGGGCCCTCTGGTGGCAGTTGGAGCCGGCTGGTAGCCTTCTCCCCTCGGTGATGAGGGCCCTCTGGCGTCAGGCCCTAAATTCTGGGCTCCCCACATTTTCTGATTTACGCCCAGTGGTGCGAGGACACTCCTGCCAGGTTCCCATCCCCATGGGGCTGTGGGCCTTATGCTCTGAGGTCCCAACGGCTGGGTTGCTCACAGTTTCATGATGTGGGCCCTCTGGTGTGAGTTCACTCAGGCCTGGATCCCATAGCCTCCGTGCTCTGGGTCGCCTCCTTGGAGGTTCCAACTGATGGATTCCTCACATTTTTTATTCTATGGACCCTCTGTTGTGAAGCTACTCCTGCCTGCCTCACTCCCATCCCCTTGGTGATGTGGGCCCTCTGGTGAGAGTCTGACCGTGGCTGGGATCCTCACCCTTCTGTGAGGTGGGCCCTCTTCTGTGAGGTCACTCCTGCCTAGCTGGCACACGTTTCCTTGGCGACGTGGGCCCTCTGGTGGCAGTTGGAGCCTGCTGGGCGCCTCCTCCCCTGGGTGATGAGGGCCCTCTGGGGTCAGGCCCTAACTGCTGGGTTCCCCAAGTTTTCTGATGGGCACCCAGTGTTGCGAGGATACTCCTGCCAGGGTCCCACCCCCATTGGGATGTGGGTCTTCTGCTCTGAGGTCCCAACGGCTGGGTTGCTCACAGTTTCATGATGTGGGCCCACTGGTGGGAGTTCACTCCGGCCTGGATCCCATAGCCTTGCTGCTCTGGGCCATGTGCTGGGAGGTTCCAGCTGCTGGATTCCTTCTCTTTTTTATTCTATGGGCCCTCTCTTGTGAGGCTACTCCTGCCTGCCTCACTCCCATCCCCTTGGTGATGTGGGCCCTCTGGTGAGAGTCTGATCCTGGCTGGGTTCCTCACCCTTCTGTGAGGTGGGCCCTCTGCTGTGAGGTCACTCCCGCCTGGCTGGCACTCGTCTCCTTGGCGACGTGGGCCCTCTCGTGGCAGTTGGTGCCTGCTGGGAGCCTCCTCCCCTTGGTGATTAGCGCCCTCTGGCGTCAGGCAATAATTTCTGGGCTCTACTAATAATTGGTTTTTTTAATTGAAGTATGGTTATGTTATTTTAGTTTTAGGTGTACAACACAGTGATTCAATAATTTTTATAGATTATATTCCACTTAAAATTGTTATATTATTGGCTATATTCCCTGTGCTGCACATTATTACATCCTTGTATGTGTGTTACACTAGCAGTTTGTAGACCTTAACCCCTTCCTCTATCTTGCCCCTATCCCTACCCTTCTCTCACTGGTAACCACTAGTTCGTTCTCTGTACCTATGAGTCTGTTACGTTATATTCTTTTGTTTATCTTTTAGCTTCCATGTATAAGTGCTAACATACAGTGTTTGTCTTTCTCTAACTTACTTCACCAGGCATAATACCACCCTCCTGTGCATCCATGCTGCAAATGATAAAATTTCATTTTTTATGGCTGAGTAATATTCCATTGTGTACATCTTTCACATCTTCTTTATCCACTCATCTGTTGATGGACACTTAGGTTGCTTCCAATCTTGGCTATTGTAAATAATGCTTCTATGATCACTGGGGTGCTTGTATCTTTTTCAAGTTAGCATTTTCTTGGGCTATATATCCAGAAATGGAATTGCTGAATCATATGGTATGTTTTAATTTTTTTCATTTTACATTCCCACCAACAGAGGACTGGAGTTCCTTTTTCTCCACATCTTGCCAACACTGATTATTTGTTGCTGTTTTAACAACAGCAGTTCTGACAAGTGTGAGGTGCTATCTCATTGTGGTTTTGATTGCTTTTCCCTGATGGTTAGTGACGTTGAGCATCTTTTCATGTACCTGTTGGCCGTCTGTATGTTTTCTTTGGAAAAGTGTCTATTAAGGTCTTCTCATTTTTTAATCAGGTTTTTTTTTATATGGAGTTGTATGAGCTCTTTATTTTGGGTATTAACCCCTTATTGATCATATTATTTGCAAATACCTTCTCCCGTTCATTAGGTTGTCTTTTCGTGTTGTTGATGGTTTCCTTTACTGTGCACAAGCCTTGACATTTAATTAGGTCCAATTTGTATATTTTGGCTTTTGAGAGGTTTTTTAAAATCATGAATTGATGTTTAATTTTTTCAAATGCTTTTCCATTGAGATGATCATGTAATTTTTATCCTTCATGGTATAACACATTGATTGATTTGCAGATCATCCTTGCATCCCTGAAATAAATCCCCCTTGATCATGGTGTATCATCCTTTCTAAATATTGTTGAATTCAGTTTGCTAATATTTTGTTGAGGATTTTTACATCTATGTTCACCAGAGATATTGGTCTGTAATTTTTTTTGTAGTTTATTTGTCTGGTTTTCATCAGGGTAATGGCCTTGTAGAATGCATTTCAGACTGTTCTCTTCAATTTCTAGGACTAGTTTGAGAAAGATAGACAGACATTAACTTTTCTTTAAATGTTTGGTAAAATTCCCCTGTGAAGTCACCTGGTCTGGGACTTTTGTTTATGGGAAGGTTTTTGATTACTGATTCAATTTCTATATGAGTAATTGGTCACTTCAAATTATTTCTTCCTGAAGTACTCTTGGAAGATTGTATAGTTCCTAGAATTTATCCATTTTATCCTAGGTTGTCCAAGCTGTTGGTATATAACTGTTCATATTGTTCTCTTATTATCATTTGTATTTCTGTGATAACAGTTGTAATTTCTCCTCTTTCATTTCCTAGTTTGTTTACCTGGTCCTCCCTCTTTTTTCCTTACTGAGTCTGGCTAAAGGCTTATCAACTTTATCTTTTCCAAAACACCTGCTCTTGGTTTTATTTTTTTCTATTGCTTTTTGGTCTTACCTCTTTCTGTTCTTCCTATACCTGGGTATTTGTTTCCCTCAGGTTTGAGAAGCTTTAAACCATAATTTCATCAAATACATTTTCAACACTTGTTCTTCTCCTTCTGGGACCCCTATAATGCAAATGTTTGATGCTGTCCCAGAGGTCACAAACTATTGAGTGATTTCGATCATTTACACGTTCTTCTGTATCACCTAATCTGTTGTTAATTCCCTCTAGAGTATTTTTCACCTCAGTTATTGTATGCTCAACTCTGGTTCTTACATTTTCTAGTTCTTTGTTAAAATCCTCACTGTTCTTTTCCACAGCTCAGTCAGCACTCTTATTACTATTGCTTTGAATGTTTATCTCTGTTTCATTAGGGGTTCTTTCATTTGAAACAAATTCTTCAGTGTTCTCAATTTGTTTAACTTTCTCTACCTCTAGGAAATTAAGTGAAACAGTTACCTAATTCTGGTTCTTGTGTGGGAGGCAGCGTGTGACCAGTGGCTTTGATGCAAGAGCTGGATCTGAGGTGAACAGGGGCTGTGTCTTCCTCCAGAGTGTGCTGGCGCCACAGACTTGGTGGGATTTATCCTGCGTGGGCTGGCAGTCTGTGCCTTGGTTTGGGGCATGGCAGGGGCTGAGGGCATGGGGCTGTACTTCTGTGGTTTTAGTTTTTCCATCGTGTGTTTACCTTGGTTAGAGGTGGGGTTGGTGCTATATTGCTGAGCTGGCTTCACTCCCTCACCCAGTGTGCACGGGGACGAGAGTTCCTGTGGTGGCAATCTCTGCCCTGGAGTTAGATTCACTCACGCACGTGTCTATGTTGTGATTGTAGGTAAGCAAGTCTGTGTGTACTCTTTAAGAGCAGTGTCTAGGTTTCTTACAGACCTCTGTCTCGTAAGCCCCACTGGTTTTCAAACCAGCTAAGGGGGCTTGTCTTCCCAGGGTCCGACCCCAGGGTTGGGTTGCCCAACGTGTAGCTCAAAACCCTGACATCCCAGGGAGGATCCTGAGGCTGTGACATCCCCCTGCACTTCTGTGTACCCCACTAGGGATGCAGGTCACTCCTCCTCCCTTCCTACCAGCCTCAGTGTGGATCTTTTTTCACAGGCTTTGTGGTGGAAAAGCCATCCTGCTAGTCCCCAGGTTGATTTCAGCAAGAGTTGTTCTATACATAGTTTTGATGTGTTTGTGAGAGCAGGTCAGCCCAGCATCGTCTTGATATTAAACAATTGTTTTAGATCACTTTTCTGGTCTCTGTAACATCACCCTTAAAATATAATCATTTCTTGAAATCTTTGAAGAAGGTTAAATAGATAATATTTTAAGCTGGATTTAGAGACTGTCTATAAGTTCATTTCAAAGTAGTTATAAAGGAAAGTGTGACCCATAAATGATTTTGGCTCATAATTTCACATCTATTTTCATAACACTTCAAGAAATTCCATTTAGCAAATGAGGGAGACAAGGAAATAAACAAGTAATTCACTTGTCCACCTACCTAATGTGTAGTACATACATCACTTCTTGACAGAACTGTACATTAAAACTGTAGATAAACATAGTCAAATACTAGCTGATGGATGGATGTCAGTATTTATAAAATTTTAAATCTCAATATTTACAAAATTTTTTGTTTAGTAGGTTTTAAATGGTCTCTTACAATGTTATGCTTCTCGAAGTAAGTTGTTTTAACTTTATTACCAAGTGAATATTTGCATTTATAAAGGAAAGAATTGTGATGATTAAAGCTTTTCCATTTCACTGAAACACTACAGGTACCATAAGGCTAATTCTGCGTAAAAGCAAAAAGATGATAAACAATGTCCTAGATTGCCAACAGTTAATTTTGAATATTTTGACACATTATATGTTAACTTTTCCACCAGTATAAGAGTCAGCTGCCCCAGGACCTGGCCCTGTGGCACCAGCCACAGCACAGGACAGGGCCTGGCCGCCAGCTGGGTCAGGTACAGCCTCACCTACCCATGAACCCACAGTAGTCAAACCTGCCCAAGTAGAAGGAAACATGCAGCCGCCCCTAGAGAATATAGCTCCAGTGACCAGAGGAGAATGTGCTACTGGGCTCCGGGGACCTCCTACATAAGGCCAGATTGAGAAATACAATGAGCTACCTAAACAGAGGAGTATTTTCCAAATGAAAGAATAAGGCAAAACCCCAGAAGAACTGAGCAAAGTGGAGATAACTAAAGTTTAAGGTAATGATCATGAATATGCTCAACAAACTCTGGAGCAGAAAGAATGAAGACAAATTTAACACAGCTAAAGGATATAAAAGCTGATACAACAAAACATGCACTAGGGCTTTCCTGGTGGTGCAGTGGTTGAGAGTCCGCCTGCCAGTGCAGGGGACATGGGTCCATGCCGCAGAGCAGCTGGGCCCATAAGCCATGGCCGCTGAGCCTGTGCTCCGCAACGGGAGAGGCCACAACAGTGAGAGGCCCGTGCACTGCAAAAAAAAATGCACTAGAAGGAATCTATAGTGGATTAGAGGAATGGATCATCAGAGAACTGGAAGACAAAATAGTAGAAATCAACGAAGATGAAGTGAAAAAGTTTTAATTAGGACAATTTAAGTGACCTCTGGAACAATGTCAACTGTACTAACATTCACATTATATGGGACCTAGAAGGAGAAGAGAAAAAGAGGCATATGACTTAACTGAAGAAATAATAGTTGTAAACTTCCTTCACATTGGAAAAGAAACAAAAATCCAGGTCCAGGAAGGATAGAGGGTCCCAAACAAGGTGAACCCAAGGAGAGCCACACCAAGACACACTGTAGTTAAAAGAGCAAAAATTAGAATGGAGAGAGATGAGATGGTGGAGTAGGTAGAAGGACCTGAACTTCACCTCCTCACAAAAACACCAAAATCACAACTAACTGCTAAACAACCATCAACAAAAAAGACTCAGACCTACTAAATAAAAGCTATCCTATACCCAAAGACAAAGCAGCAGCCACAGGAGGGGCACTTTCATGATATCATCAAATCTCATACCTGCCAAGTTGGACGACCCACAAACAAGAAAATAATTATATTACAGAGTGCACCCACAGGAGTGAGAGTTCTGCCCCACACAAGGCTCCCCAGCCTCATTCAGAGGAGCCCCCAGAGCATGTGGCCTTGAAGGCCAACGGATCTTGAGTACAGGAGCTCCACAGTACTGGGGCAAACAGAGACTCCAGTCTTTGAGGGCACACACAAGGTTTTACATGGACTGGGACCCAGGACAAAGCAGTGACTCAGGAAAAACCTGAGTGAGACCTACCTGCAGGTCTTGGAGGGTCTCCTGGGGAGGCAGAGGTCAGCTGTGGCTGACTGTAGGGGCAAGGACACTGGTGGCGGACACCCCAGGGAATACACAAAAGTCAATGGCACTAAAAGCTCGTTCTTTGAGAAGATAAAATTGACAAACCTTTAGCCAGACTCTAAGAAAAAAAGGGAGAGGACTCCAATCAATAAAATTAGTAATGAAAAAGAAGTTACAACTGACACTGCAGAGATACTACTACAAGCAACTCTATGCCAATAAAATGGACAACCTGGTAGAAATGGACAAATTCTTAGAATATTCCAAGACTGAACCAGGAAGAAACAGAAAACATGAACAGACCAATCACAAGTACTGAAATTGAAACCGTGATTAAAAATCTTCCAAGAAACAAAAGTCTAGGACCAGATGGCTTCACAGGCTAATTCTATCAAACATTTAGTGAAGAGCTAACACCTACCCTTCTGAAACTATTCCAAAAAAATTGCAGAGGAAGGGACACTCCCAAGCTCATTCTATGAGGCCAATATCAACCCTGATACCAGAACCAGACAAAGACACCACAAAAATTACAGGCCAATATTACAGATGAACATAGATGCAAAAATATTGAACAAAATCCTAGCAAACTGAATCCAACAACACATTAAAAGGATCATACACCATGTGCTAATCAGTGTGATATACACCACATTAACAAATTGAAGAATGAATACTATAGGATCATCTCAATAGATGGAGAAAAAGCTTTTGACAAAATTCCACACCCATTTATGATAAAAACGCTCCAGAAAGTGAGCACAGAGAGAACCTACCTCAACATAATAAAGGCCATGCCATATATGACAACCCACAGGTAACATCATATGCAACAGTGAAAAGCTGAAAGCACTTCCTCAAAAATCAGGAATGAGACTAGGATGTCCATTCTTGCCACTTTTATTCAATGTAGATTTGGAAGTTCTAGTCAGGACAATCAGAGAGGAAAAGGAAATAAAAGAATCCAAATTGGAAAAGAAGAAGTAAAACTGTCATGGTTGGCAGATGACATGATACTATACATAGAAAATCCTAAAGATGCTACCAGAAAATTACTACAGCTCATCAGTGAATTCTGTAAAGTTTCAGGATACAAAATTAATACAGAGAAATCTCTTGCATTCCTATACACTAATAAGAAAGAGAAATTAAGGAACCAATCCCATTTACTACTGCATCAAAAAGAATAAGATACCTAGGTATAAATGTACCTAAGGATACAAATGACCTGTACTCTGAAACCTCTAGGACACTGATGAAAGAAATTGAAGATGACACAGATGGAGAGATAGACCATGTTCTTGGATTGGAAGAATGAATATTGTGAAAATGACTCTACTACCCAAAGCAGTTTATAGATTCAATGCAATCCCTGTCAAACTATCACTGGCATTTTTCACAGAACTAGAACAAAAAATGTTTAAATTTGTATGTAAACACACAAGACCCTGAATACCAGAGCAATCTTGAGAAAGAAAAACAGAGCTGGAGGAATCAGGCTCCCTGATTTCAGACTATACTACAAAGCTACATTCATCACAACAGTATGGTACTGGCACAAAAACAAATACAGATCAGTGGAACAGGACAGAAAGCCCAGAAATAAACCCACACAACTGTGGTCAATTAATCTACAACAAAAAAAGGCAAGAATATACAATGGAGAAAAGACAGTCTCTTCAATAAGTCATGCTAGAAAAACTGGACAGCTACATGTAAAAGAAGGAAACCAGAACAATCTAACACGACACACACATAAACTCAAAATGGATTAAAGACCTAACTTGTAAGACCAGGTACTATAAAACTCTTAGAGGAAAACACAGAACAGTCTTTGACATAAATCACAACAATATATTTTTGATCCACCTCCTACAGTAATGAAAATAAAAACAAATGGGACCTAATGAAACTTAAAAGCTTTTGCACAACAAAGGAAACCATAAACAAAATGAAAAGACCATCCACAGAATGGGAGAAGATATTTGCAAACAAAGTGACCAACAAGGGATTAATCTCCCCAATATACAAATAACTCATGCAGCTCATTATCAAAAAACAACAAACAAACAACCCAATCAAAAAATGGGCAGAAGGTCTAAATTTTATGTCATCTTTGGAGAAATGTCTGAGGGCCAAGAAGCACATGAAGTGATGCTCAACATCACTTATTATTAGAGAAATGCACATCCATACTACAGTGAGGTATCACCTGACACCAGTCAGAATGACCATCATTAAAATGTCTATAAACAATAAATGCTGGAGAGGCATGGAGAAAAGGGAAAGCTCCTACATTGGTGCTGGGAATGTAAATTGGTACAAACATTATGGAGAACAGTACGGAGGTTCCTAAAAAAACTAAAAATAGAATTACCGTAGGATCCAGCAATCTCCACAACTAGGCATATATCCAGAGAAAACCATAATTTGAAAAGATGCATGCACCCCAGTGTTCATTGCAGCACTATTTACAACAGCCAGGACAAGAATGAAACCTAACTGTCCATCGACAGAGGAACAGATAAAAAAGACATTGTACACATATACAATGGAATACTAATCAGCCTTTAAAAAGAATATCATACTAAGTGAAGTAAGTCAGAAAGACAAATATGGTATCACTTATTTATGGAATCTAAAAAAATGATACAAAGTAACTTATTTACCTAACAGAAACAGATTCACAGACTTTGGTAACCATAAGTTTGTTTTCAAAGGGGAAATGTGGGAGGAGGGATAAATTAGGAGTTTGGGATTAACATATAAACACTACTATGTATAAAATAGATAATCAACAAGGACCTACTATATAGCATAGAGAATACTACTCAGTATTCTGTAACAACCTATATGGGAAAAGGATCTGAAAAAGAATGAATATATGTATAACTGAATCACTTTTCTGTACACCTGAAACTAACACATTGTACACCAGCTATAATATAAAATAAAAATTAAATTTTAAAAATAGCAAAAATTAAAGGTAAAGAACGTATATTAAAAGCATCAAGAGAAAAACAACCATGTACAAGAGACTCCCATAAGACAATGAACTGACTTTTCACCAGAAACTTTGCAGGACATAAGAGGGTGGCAAGATGTATTCAGAGTGGTGAAAGAAAAAAAAAAACTGCAACCAAGAATACTCTTTTTGCCTTTGCCAAAAAAAAAATGTTCAAGGCATTTCTCTAAGGAGAAAAGACTACAATTACAAATATTAAAAAATCTCATTGGTAAGGGTAAACATTTAGTAAAGTTAGTGGATTCACAATTTATGAAGCTAGTAGGAAGGTTAAAACAGAATAGTAGTAAAATCGTCTATAACCACAATAAGTAGTTAAGGAACACACGAAACAAAAATATGTAAAATATGATGTTAACGACATTAAATGTGGGGGAGAGAATAAGAATGCAGAGTTGTTAGGACATGTTTAAACTTCAGAGATCACCTAAAATAATGACATATATATATATGTGTGTATGCATATATATATGATTTTCATGGTAACCACAACCAAAAATTATAAAGGGATCCAAACAAAAAACCAAAGTTAGTTATCAAACCATAAGAGCAAAAGAAGGAACAAAAAAAGAACTACCTATCACTAATTACTTTAAATGTAAATGGACTACATGCTCCAATCAGAAAAAATAGGGTGGCTGAATAGATAAGAAAAGACATATATACACACACACTACCTATAAGACACTTCAGATCTAAAGCACACACAGACTGAAAGTGAAAGAATGGAAACAGAAAAGAAAGCTGGGGTAGCAATACTTACATCAAATAAAAGAGACTTTAAAACAAAGACTGCAACAAGAGACAAAGAAGGACATTACTTAATAATCAAAGGATCAATCCAACAAGATATAACCTTGTTAATATTTTTACACCCAACATAGGATCACCTGAATATATACAGCAAATATAACAGACATGAAGGGAGATAGTGACAGTAATACAAGGGTAATACAGTAATAGAAGGGTATGTTAATACCCCACTTATATCAATGGATAAATCAGAAAATCAATAAGAAAAATTTAGCCTCAAACAACACATCAGTGACTTAATAAATATATAAAGAACATTTCACTCCAAAACAGCAGAATACACATTCTTTTTAAGTGCACATGGATTATTTGCCAGGATAGATCACATGCTAGGACACAAAACAAGTCTCAGTCAATTTAAGAAGACTGAAATCATATCAAGCATCTTTTCTGACCACAATGGTTTGAGACTAGAAAAAAATAAAAGAATACTGCAAAAAAATACAATCATGCAGAGGTTAAAACAATATGCTACTAAAAAAAAGTGGGTAGTTAAAGAAATCAAAGAGGAAATAAAAAAACACCTGGAGATGAATGATAATGAAAACAATCTAAAATCTATGGGACACAGCAAATGCAGTTCTAACAGGGAAGTTTATCGCAATGCAAGCCTACTTTAGGAAACAAGAAAAATCTCAAAACAATCTAACCTTACAATTAACGGAGCTAGAAAAAGAAGAATAAACAAATCCCAAAATTCATAGAAGAAATCATAAAGAAATAGAGACTAAAGATCAATGGAACTAAGATCTGTTTCTTTAAAAAGATAAACAAAATTGATAAACCTTTAGCCAGAGTCGTCAAGAACAACAGCGAGCCTATACATAAAATCAGAAATGAGAAAAGTCCCTGTGTTGTTCAAGGGTCAGCCATATACTATTCAGCAATGAATCCTGCATGCAACAACACTCATATACGTTGTAAGTTATAGGGCATGAAATAATCCAGTCAAAAATTTACATGAATGATTCCATTTCTAGCAAATTCTAGAACAGGCAGAACTAAGTGTTTCAGTGATGGAAAGCATATCAAGATTGACTGTAAAGGAGATTTTTAAGAACTTTTTAAGGGATGGACATGTTATTGGTGGTTATACACGTTTGTCAAAATTCATCAAGTTGTACACCTAACATTGGCACTTTTTATTGAGTGTAAATTATATCTCAATATAGTTGATTTAAACAACATTGAAGTACCCCATTTGTAAGAAGCTGAATCTTAAAATATTGACATAACATTTCATAAGATACTACAATATGAATTCCTGCAAAAACTTAATACCTTTTATTTTTGTGGAGCTGAAATTCAGAGTCAAATCTACAATTAAGGTTATGATCTACTCTTTCAGAATTCAAAAAAACAGTGTAAAAAGGAAAGCACTGGTCTACATACGAATTGCTAAAAATCCAGCCATATTCAGTTGATGTATACACAAACTTATTGGATTTAATATCCACTTAAAAAGGTGAAATCCAGCCATATTCAATTCATATATACACAAATGATTTAATATCCTTTTAAAAAGGTGAAATTTGTATAATTTATCATTTTACCTATTTGAGCTAAATTTGTTCTGCATAAGAGTACAACAGTTACCTCTGATTATTGTTAGAATGTGTCAGATTTCAGTGAAGAGCCTTTCAGTCTAAATGCAGTATGTATTATAGTGTATATATAGTAGTTCTAACAAAATTAGAATTCAGAGCATTTTTCTCATGTCTAAGGAGCTTGTACTCACATTTCATGGCTCGCCTCAGGTGATGCCCCACGGAGTTAGCAGGGGTCCACCTGCCCAGTGCACTGTCTTCAAGGCTGTAGTTCTTTCTGCTCTGGACACTCTTCTTACAGTCTTCACATACTCCTCTCCCTCCCTGCATTTAGATTCTAGGTCTATACTATAAAATTCAGGCTTTCCGATACAAAATTCTAAAACAGACTTTTACTTTCCTATTCTACATTTTAAAATCTTGTTTCTTTTCCTCTAAGACGTAACTTATGCATTAAACTTTAAGTGTATTTTTTATTATTCAAGGCTGTAGGTTCTGTGACAGAGTACTTTGATTTTCTTCGTCACTGCTTTATATTTAGTGCCTGTTTACAACAGGTACTCTGGAAATATTATTTAGATCGACACCAGCTTGGGCACATAAATGAATGGAGGCATCTGAGGTGTATCAGAGTTCTGACTTACCGTACTGATCAAGTTTCTTTTTTTCAACCTTGGTGTTAGCCCAGAAAAGTGAGAAATCGGGATTTCTCAGCTGGAGCTGCAGAAAAAAATAAAATCCGAGCCATTTAGAAAACAAGCTATACATCTGTAATAAAGCATAGTTTCCTATCTACTTTCAGGAAGACTAAAGGACTTAGAAATTAAAAACAAAAACTTATTTTCAGTTCTACTGTCTGAACACATCGATTGTCTCCATTAATTTATCCTGATCTATCACCCAGGCAATAAAACATTTATTCTCATCCTCCCTCTTTCCATGATCACCTTGGTCCTCTATCTCCTTGCCAAGTGATTGTAATCACGTTCAAACTCACCAAGTGTAGATATTGAAAAGCAACAGAATTGTTCTTTTTCTTTTTACCTGATTCCAACTAAAATCCAAATTGAACCTAAATTCAAGTCAAGAATATGTGGGCTATCTACTTTTTATATCCAACCTCTTCACAATCCACAATTATTTATTCACATTTGGCCCCAGTAGAAGGGGATTGGGCATAGGAAGGACAGTGGCAACTTGCAAAGGAATCTATTTGCTTTCTTTGGTCTGTGACACAGATTTGACTTATTCATCACCTCTGGTTCTACCGCCTGAATTTCAACAGGAGAAATTACAGCTCTGTGTTTTCTGCAGCAGACCAATTTAGCATCACAGAAAATGGTTTACTGTCATTTGCTTCCGCTACTAACTAGTGTCAGACAAACTAGCAAAGCTTTTTTTGTTTTTTTAAGTAAGCAAAAATAAACTAAAATCAAGAGTGAACTAGGTTTGGATTCATTCAAGATTTGTTATTTGTTAGGTTTGACCTTGGGGAAGTATTCCACTCAAGTTGATTCACACGGTGTTACAAGGATTAAGTAGAGAAATCTTTGGTAACATACTTAGCAAGGAAGACACTGGGGTCCCGCCAAAACAGCAGCGATTCCAGAGAAGAATGGAGCTCCCCAGTGAAAGTCAGCCTCAGAATTCCCGCTGACTGGGTTCCTGTCAGCAAGACTGGATTGTTTTCACCTCTCAGCCATCAAGGTAGTTCTGTAAAATAATCATTTATATTAATAACATAATTGGAGTGAGGTGGTTGATCTATTATCACCATATTTATTCACTCAATTTTCCTTCAATTGTTCCACCTATTTTTATATTTTATAAACATATCTTTAAGAAGGTCTATACTCCTTTTCAGGAATATGTGAATATTGTAACAAATCCTTGATGACTTTTGTTGAGTAAAATATTCGCATATTGAATTAATGCCATCCACAATGCTTTTCCTCTAATAAGAAACATTTTGTTTGGTATCAAATGAGTAATAAGAACTCTAATTTTACATTAATATTCATAAAAAGTAATGTCATCCATGAGCTTTTTCTCCATGTTATGTGGACAGTAGCACAGGAAGTATCTTGAGAATTTTATTCATAAAGAACATGTCAGTTCAGCCTGAGATTAAAAATTTAATAACTAGTATACAGATTTTAATATCTTTTTTGTCCATTGGTTTAGGATTTGAAGAAGATTTGGGAAATAATATTTCCATTGAAATTTTAATACAATTGTAACTTTTATAGAGATTACTTTCCTCTAATACTCATTTTAGGAGTTGTCACCATAAAAGAACTTAATGAATTTTACTAATATTCAGGCAACTTTATTTTTTAGAGTAAGAGAAGTTGGTATTACCACTGTAGCTATTTGTAAGAGATAATATAAGGCAAACTCTTCCCCAGCAAACAACAACTGTCTGCAAATTCTTTTCCATGGCAAACTCTTCCCCAGCAAACAACAACTGTCTGCAAATTCTTTTCCATAAATAATCAAAAAAAAATTTGTTCAGAAATCATTTCAACAGATGCCAACCTATGAACAATTGCTATAACAAGGGAAACTTCCCTCATAGAGTTTTCCATATTTTGTGTGATTTGTAATCTGTAGTAAAAAGTGTTTATCATTATTTTTTTGTACAATGACCAAATCATATAATAAAACTTAAATGGGTGGAATCAAACAAAAATAGAATTTCTGTGATAAGAATACAAACATTCATACTGCTATTTTTTCTTTTTTTTCTTTTTCCTCCTTTTCTTGTCCTGCTTTTAACACTCAAATGCAGAAGTCTAAATTCACCACAAGAGAGGCTGCTCTTAGAATGATGCAGAATATCAGGTGTTTCATTTGACATGGTATTAAGTTAGTTTTATTACAAATTGAATTTAATTGAAAGTTAAGGTGCTTAACATAGAGGTTGAAAGTAAGCATGTGAATAATGTTGAAAATGGAGATTTTACTTTTACTATAAATTCAATATTTAATCATTAAAGCAGTCATACATATAACAGTACTGTGATATAAAATAGAACCATAGGTTATATAATCTGCTTTAAAGGTCATTATGATAAATGAAAAAAATTTCATAATTAACTAGTAGCTTTTGAAATGTAGTCCTTGGCATTTTTACTTGTTCATAAGAGCACTTTTTTTTTTAACCTGTGAAGTGTTTGTACTTTGATGTTGATCCATCATTACTTTTTGTTGTGAAAATTATCCAAGCCTCTCAAAATGCAGAGGATATTTTTAAATTTTGTGTACTCTGTAAGGGTTTATATAACAAGGAAATTATTCTTTGACGTGTGGTTTTAAAAAGATTTTTGTACAGTTATGAGCCTGTTCCCATTTACAGGGTAATATTTAAGCCACTTTTAATAATTCCTCATTGATACTGTTTTTTGAAGAATGTCAGATCCTTTTTCCAACATTAGAAATTTGTAACATTCAAGGACATGAAAGAAGGGGGCTGAGCTGGAAAGGGCCCTGGATCCAGTGCCCAGAATTTCCACATTATGCTGTCCCTCCTGGTGTTCAGTATGCAAGGTGATGCGTGCACGCTAAGCTGGAGTCATATTTAAAGCCAAAATCCAAGATAGTCTTCTCTGATATCAGAAAAAAATCAAGCTTGCTTACTATTATCATTAACATTGTTCTCTTTGAGTAGGTGATGTAAAAACAAGAGAAAGAAAAAAGTATAAAATTGGTAAGAAATAAACAGCAGTAGCAAAGTGATTGTGTGTGTGCACATTTTACAAGTTTATAGATAGAAATCCTAAGGTAAGCTAGTTGACACTTCAAAGGAGCAATACACACAATAGTAATATTAAGAATTATTAGACAGTAAATACCTATGGAAACAACCAATGTCTCAAAAACAACAAAAATTCACAGAGCTAGACATCATCTATAAGTTCTTCAGATCTCTCCCTCTCACCTTCTCTGTATCTCTATATCATTGCTGATCAAAATAATATAAACTGCACTGGTAAACACTAAGGTTGGATAAAGAAACCATGTATTATAAATATGTCAACCCTTCCTGAAAAAATATGATCTCCATAAAAATACTAACAGCTTTGTCAACTATGTAAACTTTAAATATGAAAAAGTGAAATGGAAATTGGGCAGAGATATTCTAAAATTTAGTAATATTGAGGAGGCCAGTCCTATTGGATACTGAAACACATTGCAGAGCTACAGAATTTATGGTATCATAGTAATTTGCACACACACAGCTCAACACAATAAAGACCAGAAATAGAAAACTTTTTTAACATATGATAAAAGTGGCATTCAAAATAAGTGGATAATCAATAGAGTATTAAGTAAATGACATTGGGATTGCTGGATAGTCATCTAAACAAAATCGTTCCTTCCCTCTCGTTCCTTCCCTCCTTCACTCTTTATAACAATTTAACTGCAAGTTAATCATCAATAGTAGATTTAAATACTAAAGATGCACCACAAAATTATTTGAAGAAATCATGGGATATTAAGCAATTATATTTTTGAAATCAGCATATTAAAAATGTAATCTTGAAGTCATTTCTGCGATACATCAAAGATTCTAATGTAAAAAACTTAAAGCATAAAAAATTCAAACTGAGAAAATATTTGCAACCTATACACATGAATTGGGCATATTTCCTTAACACCAGTTGATACGGATACAAGACAAACAGGGATTTAACTGACAGGTCATTAGGAAAAAAATACTTAAACATAAATACAAATGACATTTACACAAATATTCTCTCTGTAAATAATAATTTGAAAATTAAAATCATGATATATATATATATATATATATATATATATATATATATATATTACTACAAATTAAGAAAGATAGTGTGATAATAACTTGCTGCTCAGAGTGTGGAGTGAGGAACACTCCCATAACAAGGACCACTCCCAGTTTTGGTCCAGTTAATTAGCTAATATCTATCAGAATTATCACATGTCACATAATTTGATTTAGCAACTCAATGTTTAAGATTTTACATCCAACTATGAGCCCATGGGTATATATGTAAAGATAGGTATGCACAATACAAGGCTATTCATTCGGGTATGTTTGTAGTGACAAATTATACAAACCAATTTAGTGTCCAACAACACAAAACTAACGAAGTATAATATCCCCTTGCAATGAAGTACTATGAAACCGAAAAAACAAAACAAACAAACAAAAACAATGTGTCACAGCCATCACTGATATGAGCCCCACCCCCAGAGCAAAATGCTACATGGAAAGAGTTTGTAGAACAGTGTCTATGGTGTGTAGCATCTAGGATGGAAGAAGTAATGGAAAAGGTGAATGACAATTACTGGATTACTACACAAGCAACACTTGACAGTTGCTTCTTCTATGGTGGCATTTGTGGAAATCTGAGTCCCAGAGGACAAAAGGTCACTGGAAGATTAACTTTCATTTTGGTTTATACACATACACACATACGTCTATATACACATATATATGTATAGACATATGTACATATACAGATATATATAGATGCCTTCACTGTTTGAATTTTATTTTACGTTTGCAAATATTATCTATTCAATAAATTCCTAACAATTTAAAATGTATTTATAACGTGAACTTAGTTAACCTATTTGAAACTAAAACTTAGTTTAGGTCTAAAGAAAGTGTTGTTGCATTCTACTTGAATTTTAAAATAATTGTGTTTTGAAAACACACCAAATCAAAACATGTATTAGTAACAGAAAATGTTACTTATAAAATGATTTTGAGTGGTTTCTGTAAGTTTCATGAAATCAAAGTACTACACAGTAAGAATATGCTCCGGGCTCAAAAATAAATGAAAAACAATCAGATATAACAAACAGCTTGAAGAATCTTTGAACGACTGATGTATATTGCCATGCTTGAGATGTTTAGAAAGGAAGACAGGAAATTTCTGTTCCTAATAAATAATTCCTGGCCATTCTATTATTTTGTAAATGGTTTCTGACTTTCAAGAATATCAATTAACAGCTAACAGCAAGACAGACCATAGAGATAGAACCAAATTTCCTTTTGACGTATGACTTTCAAAGTTATAGTTTCCTTTTGATCCAAATATATATTAGATTATCTTTTTCCATTCAAACTCTTGACATTTTGCTACTAAGTTGAAGCCCAGCCTCATAGCTAATGACATTACCTTAACATGATGAGTTCACTTGGTGAAGTTTTAGAACAAGGACTTTTGGAGTGGAACAGAGTTTTCTTCCTTTCTTTCCCAGAGTGGCCAATTTCAGTGGCTACTCTGAGATATATGTAAATATGCATTCCAATACAAGTTAACATATTGTTGTTAACTTGTAATGGTAATGTATTTCAAGTGTTCGTGTGCAGTCAATATGGAAATTGAATTTCATCTGCAAGCAGAAAGAAGTTACCTCTTCTAAATGAAGAGTTTATGAATATGGAAATGTGAGGCTAAATCATAGTATGACCATCTTTTCTGAGAGATATTTAATTACCTGAAAGAAGCATGAGACATTGTCATTTGTAAGGAAAAATGACAGCCTGTAATAAAAAGAAGGAATGCTAAGGATGTATTTTAACAATATATTATTAAAGAGAGTGAAATAGGGTATGGAAAGAGTGAAAGACTCCAGAGGAATAAATTACATGTAGCTCAGACTCTCTCACTACCTACCTGTATGACTACTATTTTCTCTTGATTAGCTATTAACTGGTTATAATACATGCCTTATCTCCTTCCAATATTTTTTGTAATGAAGAAATGGAAAATATATATGGAAGTCATTTTTAGAGCTTTAAAAAACACCCCTTGAATATATCATTTTCATTTCATTTCAAATTCTGGAGTTTTTTTTTTTTTTTTTTTTGCAGTGCACGGGCCTCTGTTGTGGCCTCTCCCGTTGCAGACCACAGGCTCCGGACGCGCAGGCCCAGCGGCCATGGCTCACGGGCCCAGCCGCTCCATGGCATGTGGGATCTTCCCGGACCGGGGCACGAACCCGTGTCCCCTGCATCGGCAGGCGGACTCCCAACCACTGTGCCACCAGGGAGGTATTTTTATTATTTGATAGCCATGATGACATTGGTAACAATAACCAAGTAATTAAAAGAGAATCTCATCATTATTCACTTAATGACTTTTCATGACTAAATAATTTGCCACTAAATAATTTGTCCTGGAAAAGAAGGAAGCTTGGTTTCTTTTCCCACTGGAAAAGGGGAAAATATAACAGGATCACTAAACCTCTTAAAAGAGTGGGAGAAGTACTGATGAATGTCTCTGCATCCAATTTTTCACTGAATAAATGTACTCTCAAATTTCTACGTTGTTGAAGGAAAAAAGTTTTTGTTTGACTGAAGAGGCAGGTCCGCACTGTCCTCCCCAGCTGCTTTCGGCTCTTTTGGGGAACGCTTTCCTCTAATTCTGTTCATCGGTAGCAGCAACAGCTGGTCCTCCTCCCTCTGATGGAGACTGCCGTCATTTCCTTTCCCACCCCAGCTGATGAGGGTGTCTATTATTTATGATCATTAGATTACACTCATCCCTCAGTTTTCGGGCAGGTATACAAAAACAAATCAGCACATCAATCTTTTCCTCCCGAGTTTCCAGTCTACGAATTCACACCTGCCCCTTTCCCCTATTTGTTAGGCAGAAGCCTGTATCCACAGATGGGCCTTACAGCAGGAAGGAAAGGAAAAACAAAATTTTAAAGCATGAAAACCTACAGATAATTCTGTCATCTTGTTCGTATTATTAAAAAAAGAAAGATCATTAGCACTTGATATTCTATGGTTGCAAGTCATCCTCAGCAGTGTTTCATTTTCACTGAATGTCATTTAGATGCAAATATATCAGGACATATAAATACCAAGGATATGATTTATATGTTCAAATTGTTTAAAATACATAGAGAAAGAAAATACTTTTGATGCAGTAAAGAAATAAACATTTCTTTTCAAAACACTGAGTAGCCCTAACAGATATTTTAGCATCTGGGAGAAGGACTAAAACACAGGTCTCTTCCGAAGTAGACATATTGAAGTGTTTTAAAGAAAATGAACCAGAGCATCCCTCTTTAAATAACTCCATGGTTTTCAAAATAGTGTTTCTCTTATACAAAGTGTTACAAAGCCAGAAGTATTTCTACAGTCCTACCCACGTGTATAAAATCACCCTGATGTTCAGTGAATTTTTAGATACTGATCGCATTAAAACTGCAGTTTGAATTGAATTAACTGAACTTTTTGGCTTCCTACAAGAAACATAATTTGATGGACAGTATGTTTATCTTTAATATAAGAAATATAAAACTAAGTTTAGTAACTTTTGAAATGTAATAAGATGAATCAAAGTTGAGGCCAGAGATTTCTTTTAGGGTTCTTATTAACAAGGCCACTGCAAATAAATGAAAAGTAAAAATGGTGAGGGTAAAGCCCTGTGAAGAGGGCATCATTTCTGTACTAAAGATAGATGTTTAAACACATGCCCTCAACATGGCCTTCACCTGAATTTCCAGCAGCAGCTGCACCTGAAAGTGTACTCAAGGTAGATAACTCTGGAAAAAACACTGAAAGTGGAAAAAAAAATTACTTTCTAGACGTTTAATTCAACATTATAATTATGTAAAAATAAATATAACATTAATTCTGATAATATTCTCAACATGTCATCTATTTATAATTTCCCTGCTTTCAGGTAGCCTATACAGAATCTCACCAAGGTTAAAGTGAAACTAAGGCAAAAGCTGAATATTAGTCCTAAAGAAATAAGGTTTGAATGAAGTATCTTTTATTTTTGAATTATGTTTAGACTCTATTGAAAGTCTAAACCCACTTAATTATAAGGATTTTAAAATCCAAAATTCACTTCTAGTGTCCCCTTTCTCTATCACTATTTATGTCTGTATCGACATCTACAGCAATATCTACATCTATATTCTCATTTATATTCCTTATTTTATCCCTATATTTATTCATATGCAAAGCAATGTAACTATTTCAAGGGTCTCAGACTAACAAAGCATTACTAGATTTTGTTTTCCATAAAATTGTCAGTTTGTTAAAAATAAGCCTGTGTTAGGTGGATTCTATCAAACATGTGAAGAGTTAACACCTACGCTTCTGAAACTCCTCCAAAAAATTTCAGAGGAAGGAACACTCCAAAGCTCATTCTACAAGGCCACTATCAGGCCTGATACCAAAACCAGACAAAGATATCACAAAAAAAGGAAATTACAGGCCAATATCACAGATGAACACAGACACAAAAATTCTCAACAGAATGGTAGCAAACCGAATCCAACAACACAGTAAAAGGATCACCATGATCAAGTGGGATTTATCCCAGGGATGCAAGGATTTTTCAATATTCACAAATCAATCAGTGTGATACACCACATCAACAGATTGAAGAATAAAAACTGTATGATCATTTCAGTATATTCAGAAAAAGCTTTTGACAAAATTCCACACCCATTTATGATAAAAACTCTCTAGAAAGTAGGAATACAGGGAACCTATATCAACATAAAAAAGGCCATATATGACAAATGACAGCAACACAATAAAGGCCATATACAACAAACCCACAGCAAACATCATTCTCAAAGGTGAAAAACTGGAAGTATTTCTTCTAAGATCAGGAACAAGACAAGGATGCCCACTCTCGCCACTATTAATCAACATAGTTTTGGAAGTTCTAGCCACAGCAATCAGAGAAGAAAAAGAAATAAAAGGAATCCAGATTGGAAAGGAAATAAAACTGTCACTGTTTGCAGATGACGTACTATACATACAAAACCATAAAGATTCTACCAGAGCAAGATCCTTTTTGACCCACCTCCTAGAGAAATGGAAACAAAAACAAAAATAAACAAATGGGACCTAATGAAACTTAAAAGCTTTTGCACAGCAAAGGAAACCATAAACAAGACAAAAAGACAACCTTCAGTATGGGAGAAAATATTTGCAAATGAAGCAACTGACAAAGGATTAATCTCCAAAATATACAAGCAGCTCATGCAGCTCAATATCAAAGAAACAAACAACCCAATCCAAAAATGGGCAGAAGACCTAAATAGACATTTCTCCAGAGAAGATATACAGACTGCCAACAAACACACGAAAGGATGCTCAACATCACTAATCATTAGAGAAATGCAAATCAAAACCACAATGAGGTATCACCTCACACCAGTCAGAATGGCCATCATCAAAATATCTACAAACAATAAATGCTGGAGAGAGTGTGGAGAATAAGGGAACCCTCTTGCACTGCTGGTGGAAATGTAAGTTGATACAGCCACTATGGAGAACAGTATGGAGGTTCCTTAAAAACTAAAAATAGAACTACCATATGACCCAGCAATCCCACTACTAGGCATATACCCTGAGAAAACCATAACTCAAAAAGAGTCATGTACCACAATGTTCATTGCAGCACTGTTTACAATAGCCAGGTCATGGAAGCAACCTAAGTGTTCATCGACAGATGAACAGATAAAGATGTGGCACATATATACAATGGAATATTACTCAGCCATGAAAAGAAACGAAATTGACTTACTTGTAGTGAGGTGGATGGACCTAGAGTCTGTCATACAGAGTGAAGTAAGTCAGAAAGAGAAAAACAAATACTGTATGCTAACACATATATATGGAATCTAAAAAAAAAAAAAGGGTTCTGAAGAACCTAGGGGCAGGACAGGAATCAAGATACAGACATAGAGAGTGGAGTTGAGGACATGGGGAGGGGGAAGGATAAGCTGGGACGAAGTGAGAGAGTGGCATGGACATATATACACTACCAAATGTAAAATAGATAGCTAGTGGGAAGCAGCCACATGGCACAGGGAGATCAGCTCAGTGCTTTGTGACCACCCAGAGGGGTGGGATAGGGAAGGTGGGAGGGAGACGCAAGAGGGAGGGGATATGAGGATGTATGTATATGTATAGCTGATTCACTTTGTTATACAGCAGAAACTAACACAAAAATGTAAAGTAATTATACTCCAATAAAGATGTTAAAAGAAAAAAAAAAGATTCTACCAGAAAACTATTAGAGCTCATCAATGAATTTGGTAAAGTTGCAGGATACAAAATTAATGCACAGCAATCTCCTGCATTTCTATACACTGACAACGAAAGATCAGAAAGAAACACCACACACAAAAATGAACTCAAAATGCATTGAAGACCTAAATGTAAGGTCAGACACTTTAAAACTCTTAGAGGAAAACGCAGGCAGAACACTCTCTGACATAAATTGCAGCAAGATCTTTTTCGCTCTACCTTCTTGAGAAATGAAAATAAAAATGAGCATAAGCAAATGGGACCTAATTAAACTTAAAAGCTTTTGCACAGCAAAGGAAACCATAAACAAGAAGAAAAAACAACCCTCAGAATGTTAGAAAATATTTGCAAACGAAGCAACTGACAAGGGATTAATCTCCAAAATATACAAACAGCTCATGCAGCTCAGTATAAGAAAAACAAAAAACCCAATCAAAAAATGGACAGAAGACCTAAATAGACATTTCTCCAAAGAAGAAATACAGATGGCCAACAAACACATGAAAAGATGTTCAACTTTACTACTTATTAAAGAAATGCAAATCAAAACTACAATGAGGTTATCACCTCACACCAGTCAGGATGGCCATCATCAAAAACCTACAAACAATAAACGCTGAAAGAGGGTGTGGAGAAAGGGGAACCCTCCTACATTGTTGGTGGGAATGTAAATTGGTTCAGCCACTATGGAGAACAGTATGGAGATTCCTTAAAAAACTAAAAACAGAACTACCAAATGCTCCAGCAATCCCACTCCTGGGCAGATATATGGAGAAAACCATAATTCGAAATGATACATGCACCCCTGTGTTCATTGCAACACTATTTACAATAGCCAAGACATGGAAGCAACCTAAATGTCCATCAACAGAGAAATGGATAAAGAAGATGTCATACATACATACAATGGAATATTACTCAGCCATAAAAAAGAATGACATAATGCCATTTGCAGCAACATGGATGGACCTAGAGATTGTCATACTGAGTGAAGTAAGTCAGCCAGAGAAAAGCAAACATCATATGATATCGCTTATATGTGGAATCTTAAAAAAGGCTACAAGTGAACTTATCTATTGTACAAAACAGAGTCACAGATGTAGAAAATAAACTTAGGGTTACCAGGAGGTAAGGGGGGGAGGGATACATTGGAAGATTGGGATTGACACATACACACTACTATATATAAAATAGATAATAAGGGCCTACTCTATAGCACAGGGAACTCTCCTCAATACTCTGTAATGGCCTATATGGGAAAAGAATCTAAGAAAGAATGTATATATATATATGTATAACAGATTCACTTTGCTGTACACCTGAAACTAACAAAACATTGTAAATCAACTATACCCCAATAAATTTTTTTTAAAAACCTGTGTTATAAGTCTTCTAAAATGACACAAGTCATCTAACAATATTCAGTTCTATATATAGAAGACATTGTCCCAGGAAACAGAATATGTAATTACTCTGCAAATAATGTCTTCTGTAGGCTGTGGTGTACTGAAATTTCTATGAAGAATGCCAACTAAGCCTACATGACTATTCCTGCTAATAGTATTGGTCTTATGATAGCCTGAACTAAGAATCATGGGAAAGATCACACATTTGTCTAAAAGCAGCAGACAATAAAAAATCCTAAAATATGAGCTATAATTAAACTTACTACGTTTTATTCTATTGCTAATAAATTATGGAAGTGACGATAAATGTTGTCTCATGTTTGAAGTAACTTAAATGTCTTAGTTTCCATTTTTTGTTTGTACAGAAAATCTAATTTACTTTTAAAAAATAAATGCTTCTTTAAAGGTCATGTGATAGGACTACTACAAACTTGGGAAACGGAAGCACAACATATAGACATCCTGTTGTTAATGGCAGAATGCTATTGTTAATATTGGTTATTGCTATTGCTCGTGTATCTGAAGTTAAACCAGTGTTAAGGGAGAAAAGTAAATAATTCAAGTCTTCACTTAACCAATTTAGTCGTGTGGTTTGAACAAGTTATTCAAACTTCTAAATTAGAGTTTTCTTACCTCAAAAATGCAAATGACAAGACTGGCTCATATTGGGGTTCCTACCTTGAGAAAGTCAATTTATTCAAAGATTTCAGTCTAGTCACTGAATTACATGAGTATCTTAAACAATGGCAACTCTTAACTACTATCATTTCTTATTTGAAAAATTTATGTTGAAATGCTCAAGTTTTGGCAAGTGACAGAATACCAAGAGTTACACTTGGAGAAAAATATTTTAGAGATTATAGCAATACTTTAATGTTCTTCCATCACTGATGAAGTTCTTTACAAGTCCTTTGCCCAATTCTGAATTAGACTGTTCACTTATTTGTTGTTACTGTTGAGTATTGGGTTTTCTTTATATATTCTGGACGTTTTTCTTTCTTTAAGATCAGTAGTAATGTCCCCCTCTGTGTTTCTTCAAGAACAATATCTACCACTTTATTTCTTCCTATGAATGTGTCACGTTTTCCCATTTCTTTGTAAGCCTTGTGATTTTTGTTGAAAATCGGCATTCTGTAAAACGAAAAACAGTCACCTCTCCCAGTCTTTACAAACTTGCTTTGTGCTAGGGAAGAATTTCATTAGTTAGCAGGGCATGTTCTGAGCCTTGGGATCAACCTGGTTCCAAGGTGTCAAATCTTCTAACATCTCTTCTGGCCATGCCTCCCTCCACATTTCTGTGTGTTCTTTTGCCCATTCCCCATATACAAATACGTTTTAAAATGACTTTTCTCTCCCAAGCTTCTTCTCAGTACCTTAGATGTTCTATTATTACTCCACCCATAATCTTTTGTCCCCGCTGATTGCGGGTCTGTAGCCCCTTTCGGCTTTCACAGGCTGTGCCCACTGCTTCCCATAGCTTTTCAGAGCCTGAAATCCCAGCTATGCAGATTTCCCCGTCAGAGTTTTCAGTTAGGTGGAACAGAACCCAATCCCTCAGGTAGCCCCCAAGCAGGTTAGAACAGGGTAACTAAGGTTTACTCTGTTCCCTGCAACTAAAAAGGAGGGAAATGGGCCAGAGGGTCGTCTCATACACCCCACTGTGCTGCACTTTGGGGGGTCGGAGCAGGGGCTAGTAAAATGTCGTCCATTTTGAATGCGTCATTTTCTTGACTGACCATTTTCCAGAGTTTCAGCTCGTCTCCAGTTGCGTCTTCAGTGTTGCTGTGGGCAACAAGGGCCTGAAGCTTCTTACCGCACTGCCTTGATAGCCTCACTCTATAGCTGTGCTTCAAGTATTTTGCTCAACCACTGGCGTGTCAAGTAAATTGATGAGTGGGTTTTCACCTAAGACCAAATGTCAACATATGACTTTTTTTTTTTTTTTTTTGCGGTACGCGGGCCTCTAACTGCTGTGGCCTCTCCCGTTGCAGAGCACAGGCTCCGGACGCGCAGGCTCAGCGGCCATGGCTCACGGGCCCAGCCGCTCCGCGGCAGGTGGGATCTTCCCGGCCCGGGGCACGAACCCGCGTCCCCTGCATCGGCAGGCGGACTCTCAACCACTGCGCCACCAGGGAGGCCCAACATATGACTTTTTATACGGTATATAGTCTAGTATGTTTGAGGTTAAATAAAAGCATTTATGCCAAAAAGGGGTTTAGTCCAAAAAACTTATATGGTAAAAAGTTATCTGTACTGAAGATGTAAGAGGTAATGCTATAGAAGGATCATTATGGGAATGCCTCTTTGACTACAGTCACCCTTATTCCACACCTCAAACAGCATACTGCAGCAATTCATTTTCCATCTCAGTGACCTACTGCTTGTGGGTTCTTGGGCAGAAGACGTCGCAATGAATTACAGTAATATACGATCTTTTATATTACAATATAGTTAATTTGCCTTTTATTAAGTGCTAGATTGAATAAATTCATTCTTAGCCACCCTACTTCGTATAAACATCATGATGGAAATGCCATAACGAATAAGATAGTGGATACATGTGCAGTTTCAAAGTTTAAACAATATGTGATCCTGAACTTCCATATGTAAATGTTGGAGGTCTTGAGGATCTACTTAAAATGTTTGAAATCCACTCTTACTTACTGCCAGAGCAATCAATCTCACTTTTAATACTTTCACTTCCCTTGAACTTCCCTTTTTCCATGATTGGTATTTCCACAGTATCTCAGCTTATCCATCATTTTATTTTAGTAACACATCCATCTTGTCTAAAAGTAACACAAGATAGTCTTGAAGGTTACAGTGAAATTGTTATCACTTGACAACAAAAATGCAATCTTTTCTTTTTATACATGTAAAATAAATCTGTCTCAGCTTTACTACTAGTAAGATAAAGATGTAGAAGTATTTCCCTTGTGAAAAAAATTTTGCCTTTACCTCAGACTTACTTATCACTATTTCCTAATGACTTTAAAACAGATATATATTGCAGTTTTTATACATACTTACAATCCTATTTTTATTTTGCATGCTAATTTTTAAAGAAAAAGCAAACAGCTAGGAATTTTATCATCTATTTCATGTGGTAATTATAGTAATTATATTGTTTACTCCTTTAAGCATCTAGAAGAGTTCTCATACCATGTTAAGCATCATATAAGTTACTGATAGGAGGCAGAATAAAAGCTATCTTGTTCAAATAGATACACAAGTTTTGAATATTTCAATTATGTTTATTGGCATTGAATGCTGCTTTTCTATCTAAAAGATGTTGATTTTTACTGAAATATCCCATAATTTTTCAGTATCTACCCAGTTCTCTTCTTACATTATGGTTGTATCTTTGGGAAAAAATAAGATCAAATATTTTTTAGCACAATATGCTCTTCTGGAGTCAATGTAAAGGGCAGCTAAATAACCATTCTAAATTATCAGACACTATTTTAAGAATGCATTGATCTGCACCTGAAGTCAGTATTCTCACATCACCAGGTTAATGTCAACCTAGTTTTTTTAAAAAGTTGAAGGCACGTTTTTTCAAACACAGGTATGCATCAATATTTTTGGCACTCTCAGTCTGAAATTCCAGATTATATATTCCCTGGTGTTGAGAACCACAGGCTGTGTTCTAAGTGGAACTCCTTTATCTCAGTGCTTAGATGGGTCTTCTTATTTGGAAAGCCACACAATTATAGTACAGTTATGGATTTGGGTCAATAAAGTTTGATATGATCTTTTTCTTGTTTCACACCAGAATCCTCAGATGGTTTTTCGCTCAAAACCATTGCTCTGTGTTTTTCTCTTTTGTCACCGCTAATCATGGTCTTCTTTAAATGCAGGTTTTGTTTTGTTTTTTGTTTTGCCCTGCCTGTACTATCAATACAGTATTCTGAATGCCTTTCAACATGACTCTAATGATTGATTTGTTTTATCCCTTGGCTAGTTTTGCTCTGTCTTACCCCTGGGAATTTTCCACGGGTTGGCCTTTGTCTTGTTTTTTTATGCACTGTGTCCGAAGAGATCACTTGTAGTCTTGTTTTTTTCCCCTATTTTCAGTTCTGAAGTAAAGTCTTCAAAATCTTTGTTTCCCCTCTGGCCCTCCTTTCGTTTGTTTTATGGTGCTGGGTTTAAGTGCAGGCATTCTGATATAAGTGAAAATTAATTTTGCAAGCAATAACCACAGCCTATATGGTACTAACTATAAGGATAACCACTATTTGTACTGAATCAGTTTTTACTTAACAATTCCTTAACAATATACCTAGATTACTGAGCAGGACCGTATGTCAGGTGCTAACCTGAATGTGAGAAAGATCATAAAAAGAGGAATATGAAGCTTTTGGCTACCTAGTGAAGACATCTAACTTCTTGGAAAGGAATGTTTTGTTATACTGTTGTTGTTTTTTTAATTTATTTTTGGCTGTGCTGGGTCTTTTGTTGCTGCTCCTGGGCTTTTCTCTAGTTGCGGCAAGCGGGGGCTACTCTTCGTCGGGGTGCGCGGGCTTCTCACTGCGGTGGCCTCTCATGTTGCGGAGCACAGGCTCTAGGTGTGCGGGCTTCAGTAGTTGTGGCTCGCAGGCTCAGTAGTTGTGCCTCACGGGCTCTAGAGAGCAGGCTCAGTAGTTGCAGCACACGGGCTTAGTTTGCTCCGCGGCATGTGGGATCTTTGTGGACCAGGGCTCGAACCCGTGTCCCCTGCATTGGCAGGCGGACTCCCAACCGCTGCGCCACCAGGGAAGCCCCATGTTATATTGTTGAAAGCAACATAAGTGATACCATATTTTCTAAATATCCCTGGGATTATATAAATGCCCCTTAACAGTTCTCCTCTGACACAGCTTTCAGGCTTGTTCTACTCTTTTACCTGAATCTTCCTGATACTCTCAGCAACACTGTGTGACACAGTGATTTTTATTTTCCTTAAATGATTGGATAGAAATTTATGTCATAGCTAAAAATAATATAATACTTATTATAATTATTAAGAGAAAATGTGACAATATAGTGGTTATTATAATTATATGTATACTATATAAATCATTTATCAATCAATATGTAAGTAAAATTATATATAAATACAATTGTTAATATAATGCTTGAACTCTCAAGCTCAAAAACTTTCAAAAGATATTAACTTGCTCATAAATCAAACCCAAAATTGTTTAATTTTTAAGGATTTCCATAATTTTGCAGGACACCAGCATTTCAATCCCATCACATAGTTCTGACACACTATTTTATCGCTGGATCTCCTTATAATGTCTACACTCCTATCTATCCAGATACTTACCCGCATCACTTTCTTGTCTCTAAGACTGATGACACCTCTCCCTCAGTGCTCACCTTACGTCCCCCATCTCACTGATCTCTTCTCACCAGATCTAGATCCTTGCTCTTATATTAGGTACAGCAGTAGCTTTGAATATTTTATATAACTACCCCTTAAAGAACTTTACAAACTGTCAAATCCCTTGCACATATAATTTGTCAACTTTTTCTTCACAAAATTCAGCAGTTATAAGTAAATAATTTCCAATATATTGTATATATGGTGATTCTAAACAAAAATTATTATATTATTTAAAATGTAATCAAGTTTATGTATCATAGCTATTTGGTACCATATTTCATTAGTTTAAAAACTATGTCAAAAGTCTCTGTAAGACCCAAAAAATGTCATTCTTGCTTTTCTTTGAAGGCATATTTATAATTCCAAAAATTTAAACTGTTTTATGCTTAAAATATTTTATTGATTTTCTCTAGAAAAATATATATACATGTTAAACTGCCTTTATGTATGTGTACCTATGTGTACACTCATTATTTCATGTAATTATAAGGGTCAAATATTTAAATAAATTTTCTCAGGATTAAGTAGTAATAATTATTACTTATGTGTATAATTGATTTAAATAAATGCCTATGTCATGCATAAATATTAAATACAAATGAAATGAACATTTTTTCAAAATACATCTTAAATTAATAAGCCTTTGAATTTAGTTTATGGATCTCTAAGTCAATATTATTTATTGGTTGAATATGGCAGTGTTCTGCATCAACTCTACTTTTCTTTTTCAACTTTGTTACCATAACCAGTGAGAAAACTTCTTCACATAAATAAGTAAAACAGAAAGAAATGTGCTGTGATATAGCAGTGTCACAGTTATTTAAACCCCTACTGATTTAAAACTCAAAAATCATATAGTACTCTACCATCAAAAATAAACCCTATGTTTCATTGGTTAATAGCTTGGTTCTGGTTTTACTCAATTTTTGCCCTGAGCCAAGAGCTGAAGACCACTTGACTTGAAATAAATGTGTTTCCTAGTCACTAGTCTCACATTTTCTCAATACAAACACCAGTGTGCAGTGCATCTTCTTTATACATTGCTCCAGGATATGTTACACTCAGGGCAATGCCTAGACTAAGAAAGAAGAAATGCCTTTCTTTAGAAAATAGGTAAATGCTGGTATAACCTGGCTGATTAATTTTAAGGAAAGTATGTACAGAGGTTGAAGATGTGATGTTAACGTCTTTTAAGTTATCTGTATGTATATACTCAGGACATTTTGGCATACCCTCAGAAATATGTGGACCCCATTTTGAAGACCACTGCTCTCCAGACCAGTGCTTTTCCAGCACTGGAAAAGCAGTCCAAAAATTAGGTCGTAATTTTAAGCTGACTGTGCTACTCATTGTCGTTTTATGAACATTTTAGTTCCTCAGGTAAGGTAGCATCACTTGAGTTATACTTAGTTTATGTCCTATACTTCTTGATACTAAACCATATCGTTCAGTGCAGATTAGAATCCCAAATATATATGTGCTTAATTACCATTTTTAAAAGCATCAGTAAAAAAAAAAAAAAAAAAGGGTGGGGGGCCAAAAAAGCCCAAAAATCAAAAAAAAAAAAAAAAAACCACACACGATTGTGGTCATTTTTAAATGTTTATGCCAAAAACATTTTACATTCCAACCTCAGACCATTCTAATTTATTTTGACTACAACTATAAATTAGATTACAGCCTCCTACTGAATGGAAATTTAGATAGACTGCAAATTAGTAAAAGTCATTACATTTAAATTCAGTCTGTAACACAGTCAAATCCACATGCGCACTGTTTTCCCACAGGTATCCACATAAATTCTGACAACTATATTTATGGTTACACTTATGTTTTATGTATGTGTGTATTATATTTATAGAGCTTTATTTTGTTTTCACAATTGGATATTCCTTAAGGGCTAGTGTCACTTTTTTTTTTAAGCTGTATTTGGTTTTTGAAATAGTCAACACATATAAAGAAGAAAAAGACATTTGGGGGAAAAACCCACTATCAATTTATTTCAGAGTTTTAGAACTCAATAGTTTTTTTTCATAATTTTCTTCATTTTTATATCATCTTACTACATGTGTTGAACATATTCAAACATCTACCTTTAAATAGATTCCACATTCTAATGCATTTCCTTAACTTATTTCAATTTTAATTTAATTTTAACTTTGATGCTCATTCAGACAATCAGCATAATCTTTATTCTGCTAAACTATTCGTTTTACATCATAAAAATGTTTGTGAACACTTATCTTAGCCTTTTGCTGCTGCTTAACTAGGCAACAGTTTTCAAATTTACATAAATATCTATAAAACTATTCCTCCACATTAATAATCACATTTTTATGATTGACTTCCAATATTTCTACCTAATTTTAAGATTCAAGAACTAGTCACAATTTAGTTGACTTTCTGAAGGGTTTCATACAAAACTTGTTCTATGAAGATTACTACAGAATCCATTAATCTTTTTTTCATGGTAGATAATTTTTTTATATCCCAAAATTGCTGACTTTGTGTTTCAAGGTAACAATATATATTAAACTATTTGTCTCTAGTCCTTTCCCAAATACCATTGAAATAAACAAAATATTAAGAATATAATCTGTAACAGTTCTGAAAAATAGGAATAGTTGACCTTAATTATGAAATCATGAAATTCATAGATGATGTAACATAATGCTATGAAACTGAGAAAAAATAAGATATTTACAAATATGGCCACATTTCATACCGTGGAAAGAAGAGCCCTGTCTAAAATATAACAATATCAGTTCTGTTTCAGCTCCAACATGTAAAAAAGTCACCACTCCTGTCCTTACCACAAGAAACTGGACAGACTGAAAAGAAGCAACTCTTCCTGGACCCACAAGAGGACAGAGATTGCAGGGTAATCTGCCACCTGAAATTTGGAGGTACAGGCTCATCTAATAAGAACCAGCCAAAATCTCTTTACCTGGAGCAGAAGTTGCTGGAACCATCATTGTTAGGAACATTTAAATGATAATTTTGATGAACTGCTTGGGAATGAATGTAGACTTGTGTTGGAAGGAAAAGCTGCTGGGGACAGCAGTCTTAGAAGTCTCCTATACTCTTGCGGGCTCTACCTGTAGGAAAACTACTAGGTTCTCATGATGAGGTTCTAAGAACGTCCCCCACATGCCTCCAGGAAGGAGGGGAAGCATAATCATTCTGAGCCATAAATAAAGTCTCCTTGGTATATTTCACATAGACTTCTCCATAACTCTCCACAGGGAAAACTTTGCCAGAGACTTATCTCTACTGGGGAAAGACCATTCCTCCGACTGCAGCCCCTTTTATCCTTCCTGACTCATGAAGGGCAAAACAAAACAAAAACCTACAATGAATAAAGCTCAAGGCTTCAAAGTAATAGACAGGGCCTGCTGCAGCCAGAGCAGGAAGCTGGGGTTAGAGGGGGGAAAAAGCTATTCCACTGAGGAGAAAGACTTATGAAGGTCACCGTTCCAAAGGATGAGCCCAGTAAATGACTGAGACATGAACAGAAGATTGTAGAACACCTCCACTACCCCACACCTTACTACCACAGCAATAGGGCACCGGTGTAGTATCAGTGGTAGTTGAAAAGCAGCAAGATACAGACTTTCTTTGAGGAAGATTACCTAGGGAAACCTAAAGTCAAGAGATAAGACAAAACAAGGATACCAGGGGAATGTGAAATGCGAAACCTCTGGCACCTATAGCCAAAGCAAATATTAAACAGGGCCCAACTCTTAGCCAGAGTAGCAAAACCTCACAATAGAAAGGTCTATTTGCCTCAATAGCCATAACTGATACATAATATCTGACTTTCAACAAAATTACAAGGTTGCAAGACATGACTAAAGGCAAGATAAAACAGTCTGAAGAAACAAAGCAATCATTAGACCAGAGGCAGATATGACACAAATGTTGGAATTGTTAATAAAAAATTTGAAATCACTATGAATAATATGTTAGGTGCTCTAATGGAAAGAGTAGTCTACCATGCATGAACACAAGGGTAATGAAAGTAGATGAAAGTTCTAAGAAAGAGGCAAAGGGAAATGCTAGAAATCAAAAACACTGTAATAGAAATGATGAATACCTTTGATGGTCAGTAAACAAGCTGAGGATAGAATCAAGCAACTTGAAGATAAGTGAATAGAAACTTCCCAAACTGAAATGCAAAGCAGGGAGAAAAGGAAAAAAAAAAAAGAAAAAAAAAAAGAACAGAATATCCAATACAAAAAGGTGTAATATATGCACAACTAGAAAACAGAGAAAACATAACAGACAAAATATTTTAAGTAAAAATAGCTGAGGGCTTTCTAAAATTAAAGACAAACACTGAACCACAGATTCAGTAAGCTCAGAGAATACCAAACAGGATAAATACAAGAAACAAACAAAAAGCCATACATTTAGGCTCACTCTTCTCAAAAGGTAGAAAACCAGACACAAGGGAAGTTTTTGAAAGAAGCAGCGGGGAGGGGCACATAATTATAGAATAGGAAAAGAATTACAATTGATTTCTTGACATAAACTATGCAAGCAATTAGAGGAGTTATTTAAAGTGTTAAAAAAAAAAGCATATGACTCTAAATACAGTGAAATCAACCTTCAAATAAGGAAGGATATTTTCATAAACAGTAATGAGAAAATTCACACCAGTAAACCTTCCCTGAAAGCAATGTTAAGTTTTTTCAGACAGAAGGAAAAGTAGTTCAGAAGCTCAGTTAAATGAAAAAAGGAAGATTATTGGAAAATAATTAAATGGAATTAAAATAAAATCCTTCATTTTTCTTATTCTTAATATAAAATATAACTGCTAAAAGCAGTAGTAAGAATGTACTGAGTAATGATAGCATATGGATAAGTGAAATGGATGACACCAGTTGCAGAAAAAAACAGAAGGGAGAAATTAGGGATATTGTCACAAGGTACTTGTACTACAGGTGAAGTGATATATTAGTATTACTCAAAGGTGAATTTAAAATTAAAATATATATTGTAAACTCTAGGGCAACAACTGAAAATAAAAATAAAAGTAAATATAATTGATATGCTAAGAGAGAAATTAGTATCGAATCATAAGTGCTCAATGAAAACTAGACAGCAAAAGAGAAAAACAGAGCAAATGCAATAAATAGGTATTAGTTATGAATATTATAAACGTGAATGGTATAAATACACCACTTAAAAGGCAGAGATTGTCAGAGCAGATAAAAAATATGAAGCAAGTATATATTTAAAGTAGATTTCTTGTAGAAAATATAAAGATGCAGGTTAAAAGTAAAGCACCCTAGAAAGATATGCCATGCTAATTCTAATCGAAAATTTAAAAAATAAAAAAGCTGGAGCAGCTAGAGAAACATCAGAATTAACATCTTACTTATGAGAAATTGAATGTGGGATATATAAGGAATTCTGTACTATTTCATTATTGTTCTGTAAATCTAAGACTATTTTAAAATTTAAAAAGTAACTACATTCATTACAATCAATACTAGAGTAAATCTCCTTGTGTATAACCCCGTCCTTTTATAAGGAGAGTTGTAAGAAAAATTGTTGGTTAATATGTTTATTCATTTATAATTTTCCGAAATTTTGTCAAATTGCCATTCAGAAAGGTGCCGTTAAATTTACAGTTCCACCTTCAATATGTGAGAATCTTGTTTATTCACATGCTTATCAGCATAGGTTATAATCAAACTATCAATATTTCATCTTTTCCAGTATAATAGGCCAAAGTGATATCTCACGGGCTTCCCTGGTGGCACAGTGGTTGAGAGTCCACCTGCCGATGCAGGGGACACGGATTCGTGCCCCGGTCCGGGAAGATCCCACATGCCGCGGAGCGGCTGGGCCCGTGAGCCATGGCCGCTGAGCCTGCGCGTCCGGAGCCTGTGCTCCGCAATGGGAGAGGCCACGACAGTGAGAGGCCCGCGTACCGCAAAAAAAAAAAAAAAAAAAAAAAAAAGTGATATCTGTTTTAATTATGCAATTCTTTAGAATGAATGCAAAGGCATTTTTATATGTCTATGGGCCATTTGAAGCCTCACTGCCTGGATTTGTATCCTGGCTCCATAGTTTACTATGTGAACTTGAGCAAATTCCTTAAACTTTCTGTGCCTCATGGGTCACTTATGATGATTATATGAGTTAACATTTATAAAGTACTTAAATCCATGCTTGGCAGATAATATATAAGTATTTGACAAAAATAAAATATACATTTCTTTCTCAAAAAAAGTACATTAAAATCACATTAAGCAGTAAAAGTACAATAATCTATTTTGAAAGAAATAATTTCCAAGTATTTGTTCATACATAGAAAAGCAAAAAATAAAGAATATCTATCAAATCATTAATTATGATTGACTTTGGAGGCCTTTCCATAATATGTATATTTCTAATGTTAATCTCATCTCATATTTTTTAGGTCTCATTCCTTAGACTCAGGCCTCAAAGGGGAGTTTTTATGTAAATGATTTACTGCAAGAGTGTTCTCCAGTAAAATGGGCAAGGGAGTGACGGAAGCATAACAGGACAGACAGCAACATGGATGGACCTAGAGATTGTCATACGGAGTGAAGTAAGTCAGACAGAGAGAGACAAAATATCATATGATACTGCTTACATGTAGAATCTGAAAAAAGGATATAATGAACTTATTTACAAAAGAGAAATAGAGTCACAGATGTAGAAAACAAACTTACAGTTACCAAGGGGGAAAGGCAGGGGGACAAATCGGGAGATCGGGATTGACATATCCACTATATATAAAAGGATAACTAATAAGGACCTACTGTACAGCACAGGGAACTCTCTACTCAGTACTCTGTAATGGCCTATATGAGAAAAGAATCTAAAGAAGAGTGGATATATGTATAACTGATTCACTTTACTGTACAGCAGAAACTAACAACATTGTAAATCAACTGTACTTCAATAAAAATTAATTTAAAAGGAAAACAAAGTATAGAAAAAGCTAAACAGTATGGCTCAGGCTGATTTCACAGGCACCCCTAGAGTTTCAATGGCACTCCACAATTGTCATGCCTCAATACAAAGGGCCTGGCTTTTGTAGCTCAGATCATCATGGGCTTCAGTCCCCGCTGCTACCAGGGTATGCATATCAGGACACCAAAAAAAAAAAAATTTACAGCATGAATATGTATTACTTTTCTAAGCATAAAACAATGATAATTTGTTTCATGTAGGCTGTTTAACCCATTCATTGGTAGTCATAACTTAGGTAAAGCCATCATTTTTTAATTTCTGTTCTTCTGCTATTTTTCAAATAACCCACGGTATATGCCTTTCTAGAATATGTATACTATCAAATAGCATAGACACAATTTTCTGTTTGTGTGTTTTTCCAAAGCAGATAACATACTGTACCTAGAGATTACTTCTCCTTACTGCTCTGCTAAGTATGTAAATGGCTTAAAATCAGGCCCAGAGTCTAGTCTACAAAATAGGAAATGAACTAGTAGCTTTTATTCCAATGGAATCATAAATCCTCAATTTAAATGATTCTCTTGTCTACAACTTTGTTAATTATCTGCTAATTATCCGATTTTACTCCGTATTTTGAAAGCTAAATCACTACTATTCAATTAATTTAAGCTTTTACAATGTAAAAGTGTAGTTTGAAGAGAGCAGCTGTTCTAAACTGTTATCTACTTATTCAGACAAGACTATTGCTTCAGAGACACTAAGCCTTCAAAGGAAACTTAACTAGGTATTCAGGAATAAAACGAAGTGACATTTTCTCTACAAAAATACAAAAATCGTTTTTATTCTAAAAATGGTACTTTCTATTGAAGAATAATGTAATCAATTCATGAAGTACAAATAATAAAAAAAAAGCTTGACTCACGGTTCACTTAAGGACGAGAATGGCAAGAATGCACTGTATATAGATAGATATACATGTTTGTACTGAATGCACTGAACATATATATGTTCCTAAATATAATTTTAACACTGCTCATTCCACCCATTGATTTTCAAAAAATTAGAAGAAACTGTTAAAGTGAAGAAAATATCTACCAAAAATAGGAAAGATAAAGTTTTACATGAGTAAGATTTCTTTTGCTTGCCTCCTGAATATATTTTAGAGTCTAGTTAACTTACTTCATTGTATTACACACAAATAAAATCCAAGCTCAGTTTAAGAAAGCTAAACATTATACTACTGTATTTATATATTTTTAATGCTGTTCATATTTTAAGTATCTTTTCTTTATGAAGAATTGATATTTGTCATCCAGACTTCTTTAATTATTAACTTATCTTATGAGTAAAAAAATCTTCAAAAGGTAAATAGTTATCTGGTAAGAACTATTCTGTCTTTAATCAAAGATATATCAAGTCTGTTTGATCTGATGAACAATGGTTTTGAAAAAAAAAAATAAACCCTGCTTTTGGTCAGTTGATTAAAGGTAGTTTCTCAATCTGCTATCATTTCAGAGATAAAAAATCCAATTTAATTAATGATAGATTCCAATTTAACTGCCAAAAAATACATTGAATAAAATTACACGTTAGGCTAGAGAAGTTCTACATAGTATATTAGGATTTACACTATTTTAACATTTTATTTTGATTTTAATAAAACAATTCAAGTTGGGTTGTATTCAGAAATGCAATTTTAAATCCTAATACATTTAGTAATGATTGTAATAGTGAATCAAAATGCATATGAATAATTAAAAAGGGAAGATATAATTTAAGAGGGGAACCATGGCTATATTGGTATAATTGGACAGCTATGTTTTAAATCATATTTAATGTAATGATTTTCAATTAATAAACTTAATTTTAAGGTATTAAGCTATCTGTTTAAATTTGCAGCACTCTATGCAATAATATTTATATCTATATAGGTGACATTTTACAGAAAGACATATTTTGCTATGTTTCATCTTTACATATTTAGAGCAGTCATAGAGAAAAGGATATAATAGAATAATTTTAAACATGAGTGTGGATCTTAACTAAGAAAAAAAGCTAGATATCATGTGACTGACCGATTTGCAAGGGTTTCAGAATCAGGGCTGTGTTTCCATACATTTCTATTAATTCGATATGCTTTAAAGCTAGTATTTATTTTCCTCTCAGTTTTTCATAATCTGAAAAGACAGGCATCAGAAATTTAAGTTGAGAGGGTGGCCCAAGTTGGCGACACAGGAAGACCTTGAACTCAACTCCTCCGAGGGACACACCAAATCTACAACTACATATGGAACAGTTCCTGCTGAAAAAGAACTGAGAACCAGGTAACCTGCTCCTCCGCAACAGAGAATCACAGCACCTCAGTGGGATGGGCAGGAGAGGCAGATGGGGTCTCACCAAAACCCCCAGCCCCAGAGCAACAATCCACAGTAGGGAGGGATCTCACGTAAGTTCTGGAGCTCCTCCCAGAGGAGTGAGAGATTTGTGCCCCACAGCAGGCAACACAACCCTCAGGACCTGCACCAGAGACACGAGCCCCCCCAAAAATCTGACGTAGAAAACAAATGGGCTGACATCCAAGGGACCCAAAGGGCTGTGGGTAACAGATCCTCCTTTAAAGGACTCACAAGCAATTCCCTTGCCCGGCTACCCAGCGCAAAAGCAGCAGTTTGAAAAGCACCTACACTGTATGTGAAGATTCATTTGCTAACCTTAAAGCATCGCTAGCGGGGAAGTGGGCAGTTAGAACTATCTCCAGAGATAGACGTGCTGACAGACAACATTTTTACACTCCCCGCTACCCTGCTGGCGTAGGCAGGGACACACAGACACGGCAACCTCCTGCTGCCTTGCTGAGGCCTCTGGGGGCAGCTGGCTGTGGCACTACCCGCTACCTTGCTGAAGCTGGTGAGCACGGGTGGCTGCAGTCCTCCCCTGCTCCCTAGCTGAAGCCAGTGGGCACACACAGACAAGTCATTTACCCTCTGCAGCTCTGAGGCCGGCGTGTGCGTGCAGTCGAGGCATTTTCCCACTGCCTCGCTGAAGCTAGTGAGCGTGCCCTGTCCTGCACACTCTCCAGCTGCCTCACTAAAGCCAGCAGGAGCAGGTACACACAGATCCGCACAGGGGAGGCCACTTGATCACCTGGCCTGGTGGCCAAGGGAGCCTGCTTTCCTGGGCTCCAGGAACACAGGGTTTTAACGATTGAAAAGCCAGTTACTGGTAGGCTACCACCCCCAGGGCACTGCACAGACAGCAGACTGAAACACAGCCCCAGCCTTCCTGTGAAAAAGGCCCATTCACTTGGAGCTTCAGCCTGAGGGACAGGCTTCAGGTGTGCTGCACAGCTAGAGGCTATGAAGGCACTCTCAGGGGCTGTATGCAGGGAGACGCTTTCCTTGCACAGTTCCTTGACTTTTCTATAGCTTAACAGTACCTCCCAGAAAGGAGCTTATACAAAAATCATCTGGGGCCCCAGTTTTTCCAACTGTTACCTGGGGAACACCTTCAGATGTCCTGGTCTGGAGGCCAGCAGGGTTTACGACTGCAGCTCCACAGAACTGGATATATTTGCCTACTTTAAAAGCTGTTCCCTGAAGTCTGGCTTCCCATCAGCATGAAACTAGGTGCTAAATGAAATCCTTTCTCTTGGAACACAGACAGGTCTTGGCACACTCTCAACAACGGGGACTTACTGAGAACAAATCAGGCTGCTTAGACAACCATGAAAGTTTGAGAGACAACCAAGAGCTTCAAGACTGGGACATGTAGCTGTTCCACTTAATACAAAGAAACAAACACAGAGTCAAGAAAAATAGGGAAACAGAGGAATATGTTCCAAGTGAAAGAATAAGACAAAACCCCAGAATAAAGAAACACACTAGTGAAACGAAGATAAAATCTACCTGTTAAAAAATTCAAAGCAATGGTCATAAAAATGCTCACTGAACTGAGAAGAATGGGTGAACACAGTGAGAACTTCAAAGAGCTATAAATTATAAGTACCAAACGGAAACCACAGAACTGAAGAATACAATAAATGAACTAAAACATACACTAGAGGGGTTCAACAGCAGAACAGATGAAGCAGAATACTGGATCAGTAATCTAGAAGATAGGAAAACAGAACTCACCCAAACACAGCAGAAGAAAAATAAAAGATAGCTTAAGGAACGTCTCAGACCACATCAACCGGAGTATCATTCACATCATGGGGGGGGGGGTCTCAGAAGAAGGAAAGACAAAGGGCAGGGAAATGTATTTGAAAAAACAATGGCTAAACACTTCCCTAACCTGGGGAAGCAAACAGACATGTAGGTCCAGCAAGCCAGAGTGTTTCAAATAAGATGAACCAAAAGAGAGCCACACCAACATACATTATAATTAGCAGCAGAAGTTAAAGAGAATCTAAAAAGCAATAAGAGAAAAGCAACTTGCTATGTAAAAGGAAAATCCATAAGAATACGAGCAGATTTTTCAGCAGAAACTTTGCAGGTCAGAAGGGAGGGGCATGGGACTTCCCTGGTGGTGCAGTGGTTAACAAACTGCCTGCCAGTGCAGGGGAGACACGGGTTTGAGCCCTGGCCTGGAAAGATCCCACATGCCGTGGAGCAACTAAGCCTGTGCACCACAACTACTGAGCCTGCGCTCTAGAGCCCGCAAGCCACAACTACTGAGCCCGCGTGTCACAACTACTGAAGCCCACGCGCCTAGAACCTATGCTCCGCAACAAGAGAAGCCACCACAGTGAGAAGCCCATGCACCACAACAAAGAGTAGCTCCCGCTCACTGCAACTAGAGAAAGCCCATGCACAGCAAGGAAGACCCAATGCAACCAAAAATAAATAAATAAATAAATTTATATTAAAAAAAAAAAGAAGGTAGTGGCATGATGTATTCCAAGTGCTGAAAGGAAAATAACTTCCAGCTGAGAATACTTTATCTGGCAAGGTTATCATTCAGAATGGAAGGAGGCTAAAGAATTTTCCAGACAAGCAAAATGTTAAAGGCAGTTCTGTAAGCTGAAAAGAAATGGCACTAATTAATAACAAGAAAACATAGGAAAATAAAAATCTCACATAGGAAAATAAAAAGGTAAATATATAGTAAAAGTTGTGGATTAATCACTTACACAGCTAGTATGAAAGTTAATATACAAAATTAGTAAAAATTAAAACTACAATAATTAAATAATACACAAAATAAAAAGATGTAAAATATGACATTAAAAACAAACATGGAGGGGGAAAAGATGTAGAGTTTTGGAATGAGTTAAAATTTAAGTTGCTAATAATTTAAAATAGACTGTTATATACATAGGGTGTTATATGTAAATCACACAGTAACCACAAAGCAAAAACCTATAGATACAAAAAATGAGAAAGGAACCTAAGTATAATACCAAGGAAAGTCATCAAACCGTAAGAGAAGAGAAGAAACAGAGAGAAGCTACATAACCAGCCAGAAAACAATTAAAGTGACAATAAGTAATACCTATCAATAACTACTTTAAATGTAAATAGACTATATGCACCAATCAAAAGACAGAGTGACTGAATAGATTAAAACCACAACACTAATACATATACTGCCTACAAGAGACTCACTTCAGAAGAAAGGGCACACACAGACAAAGTGAAGAGATGGAAAATATATTTCATTAAAATTGAAATGAAGAGATGGTGTAGCTACAATCATATTAGACAAAGTAGATAAATATTGTAATAAAAGACCAAAAAAGGGCATTACCTAATGATAAAGAAGTCAATCCAACAAGAAAATATAGCATTTGGAAATATATATGCACCCAACATAGAAGCACCAAAATTTACAAAGCAGATATTAACAGACCTAAAGGGAGAGATTGACAGCAATACAGTAATTGTAGGGGACTTTAACAGCCTACTTACATCAGTGAATACATCATCCAGAGAGAAAATCATTACAGAAACATTGGACTTAAACAACACATTAGACCAGTTAGAGAATGAATATATACAGAACATTTCATCCAAAAGCAGAATACACATTTTTCTCAAGTGCACCTGGGATAGTCTCTAGGATAAATCATGTTAGACTACAAAACAAATCTCAGTAAATTTAAGAATTTTAATGTATTTAAATTATATTAAGCATCTTTTCCGACCACAATGGTATGAAACTAGAAATCAGTCACTAAGAAAAAAAGAAAAAACATCACAAATATGTGGAGGTTAAACAACACACTACTGACCAGTCATTGGATACACAAAGAAACCAAAGGAGAAATAAGAATATATCTTGAGACAAATAAAAATGGAAATACAACATACTAAAATCTGTGGGATGCAGCAAAAGCAGTTCTAAGAGGGAACCTTGTAGCAATACAGGCCTATGTCAAGAAACAAAAAAAATCTGAAATAAACAATTTAACTTTATACTTAAAGGAACTAGAAAAAGAAAAGATTAGAGTAGAAATAAAGACTAAAAAACTCGAACTAAGAACTGGTTCTTTGCAAACATGAAACTTTAGCTAGACTTATCAAGAAAAAAGTGTAGGCTCAGATAAAATCAGAAATGAAAGAAGTTACAGCTGACCACACAGAAATACAAAGAATCGTAAGAGACTACTATGAACAATTACATGCCAACAAATTGGACAACCTATAACAAATAAACTCTTAGAATCATACAATCTTCCAAGACTGAATCAGGAGGAAATAGAAAATCTAAATAAACTGATTACTTGTAAGGGGATTGAATCTGTAATCAAAAGCCTCCAAACAAATAAAAGGCCAGGACCAGACAGCTTCACTGGTGATTTCTATCAAATATTCAAATATTTAATACCTATCCTTCTCAAACTCTTCCAAAAAAATTGAAGAGAGAACACTTCCACACTCATTTTATGATCAGCATTACCCTGATACCGAAACCAAAGACATCACCAAAAAAAAAAAAAAAAAAGAAAAGAATTATAGGCCAGTATCCCTGATGAACACTGATACAACAATCCTCAACAAAATATTAGCAAACCAAATCACAATCTGTTAAAAGGTTCATATACTATGATCAAGTGAGATTTATTCCAAGGATGCAAGGATAGTTCAATATTCACAAATCTATCAATATGATACACTCAGTTAACAAAATGAAGGATGTAAATCATATGATTCTCAGTAGATGCAAAAAAGCATTTGAGGGGCTTCCCTGGTAGCGCAGTTGTTGAGAGTCCGCCTGCCGATGCAGGGGACATGGGTTCGTGCCCCGGTCCGGGAGGATCCCACATGCCGTGGAGCGGCTGGGCCCGTGAGCCATGGCCGCTGAGCCTCCGCGTCCAGAGCCTGTGCTCCACAACGGGAGAGGCCACAACAGTGAGAGGCCCATGTACCACACACACACACAAAAAAAAAGCATTTGAGAAAATTCAACATCCATTTATGAAAAAGTCTCTAAACAAAATGAGTATAGAGGGAACATAATTCAACATAATAAAGACCATATATAACAAGCCAGAGGGGAGAGGGATTGTGGAGTGAGAAAAGTGGGTGAAGGGGGTCAAAGGAACAAATTAGCGGTTATAAGTCATGGAGAGGTAATGCACAGCATGGTGACTCTAGTTACTAATACTGTAGTGCCTACTTGAGAGCTGCCAAGAGAGTAAATCCTAAAAGCTAACTTTGTATGACGACGGATGGTAACTGGACTAACTGTGGGCATCATTTTGCAATGCATGCAAATATCAAACCATTATGTATAACATTTGAAACCAGAATGTCTATTATACCTGAATAAAAAAGTTTAATTTAGAAGGGACATATGCCTGTCTTCTTTGAGAAGCTCTGAACTAATAGATATTCTCTTAATCTAAAAGTAAAGTCATGTTAGAAAGAAGACGAGAAAGCAGGATCTAATATAGTCAGCCCACATCTCACTCTATGACACTGAACTACAGCAGCAACAAATTTCTACATTTACTGTTCAATGCTACTGTACATACAAGTATAAACAAATAAAAACTTATTATGTAAGTAGTTCTGAAATCCCCTGCCCCATACACAAACTATCATGACATAAAACTGAAATAGAATGTGCTTGAAGAAGCTGTTAACCTGCTCTGGTCAACGTTCCACAGCATGTGTTTTTTGGGGGGTTATTACAAGGATGTCTAATGTTGGATTTCCACAAAAGCAGATCTTGAGACAAAGACTTGAGGACAATTTTGGAGGAATCTGATAAAGCACCTATAGGGGAAAAAAGCAAGTGAGACATGGAAGAACATGAAACCCTCACAGCTTGCATTCATAACCACATTTCCATTGTGGCCACCTGGGTCTCAGACCCGGTGGGGACTTCTTGGAAACGGTTTAGATCAAACCTAAGAGTAGCTCACTTGAGGGGCAAGGAAACTGGAACGTTTATATACCAATTCCCATTCATCATTGTTTGAGAGCTGCTTCACAAAGTCCTTTTTTACAGATAAGTTGTTACAGCAACAGTAAGAAACTAATACAACATCAAATTATATCTCTGATGATATGAATGGTAGGAAATTGGTAGCCTATACATTGTTGGTGGGATGATAGTAAGGGTTCTGTTTTTGTTTTTAGAATGCCACATTGCAAGTATCCATATTAATATATCATTTCCTTGGGTAGTAATTATACTTCTAGGAAACAGAATTGTGTGTCAAAGGCATTTATCCAGATGTCCAATGAAGTATTCACTCATCATTATTTATGGAACGCTATGCTACATATCTTCAATCTACTCTCTAAATCACCCCCACTGTATCAAATAGCTCATTTGCCAGCTAGCTTCTTGTTGGACCTGGGCAATGGAAAGCCCTGTATGTTATAGGAGAGAGAAGGGTGAGTGTAATCAAATAATACATTCTCCCATCTCCCTTCTTGCAGAATCTCCCCTCGTGGGCTGGCTATAGTCCAATACCTAAGCCATAACTCCAATGGGATGGCATTCTCTACAGCATTCTTATTCTCTCTCCATTTGACCCTTCAGTGGATAATAATTCACTGAAATTAACCGAATTCCAGTGTGCCTTCCATTTCCTGCCAGCCATGATACAAGTATTTACTACATGGCAGGTTTTTTTTTTTTAATTTTATTTACTTTTGGCTGCATTGGGTCTTCACTGCTGTGCATGGGCTTTCTCTAGTTGCAGCAAGTGGGGGCTGCTCTTCGTTGTGGTGTGTGGCCTTCTCATTGCAGTGGCTTCTCTTGTTGTGGAGCACGGGCTCTAGGCATGTAGGCTTCAATAGTTGTGGTGCATGGGCTCAGTAGTTGTGGCTTATGGGTTCTAGAGTGCAGGCTCAGTAGTTGTGGCTCACAGGCTTAGTTGTTCTGCAGCATGTGGGATCTTCCTGGGCTAGGGCTCGAACCTGTGTCCCCTGCATTGGCAGGCAGATTCTTAACCACTGAGCCACCAGGGAAGTCCCTACATGGTAGGTATTAATATTACTATAGTTGTCGCCATTCCATCGCACATTTAGTTCATTCTAGTGAGGAAGTCTAACGACACAAATATAAATGAAGAAAATTTATGGATTTATGAGAGAAACAATGAAGAAAAAAAGGAGTGAATTTTCTGGGCATTGAGATAGGCCAAGGGAATATTCTTGAAAAGATTTCCCTGAGTAACCTGGAGGAATTGAGAGGTCGTCTGACTTTCTGGGCAGGGGGTAAGGGAAAAGGAAGCATTCCACCTAGACAGAGGTCACTAAGAGCAAAAAACCTGGATGAAAATGTGCCGAATATGTGTGAACAATCATGAAGGGTACACAGTGACTGGAGGGGAGTAAGAGGGGGAATAACCACAAATGGTCAGTCAGCTCGTGGAGAATTCTGTAAGAGCTTGTCAAGAAGTCAGCATTCAGTCTGGGTGAAATAAATGGTGAATGCAGGTATTTTAGCAGGGAATGAAATGATGTGTCTTACATTTTAATAAAATCACTCCTGCTATGATGAAGCTGAGAGTGATGTGGAGAAAGGGCTGTAATGGTAAGACCAGTTAGGAGGAAAAAGCAATAATCCAGGAAAGAGATGTTCAGAACTTTGACAGGGGATAGTGCTGAGGATGTAGAAAGTCAATTTATTTCCGGACACTTGTGGATTTTGTAAATAATATAATGAAGATAGAGAAAAAATAACGGTTTATAATAGGTTAACATCAAGATTTTTGTAGTCAGAACAACTGGGAAGTTTTAGTTGACTTTTACTAAGATGAGAAAGGTTTCTGTAGGAGCTGATTAAGGAGATTCGTTGAGAGATCAGTTTTGGATATGTTATGTTTGATATGTATACTATATATCAAATAAAAATTTAAGTAGGTGATTAAAAATATGGATCTCATTTCAGAGGAGAAGATGAGTCTGGATACATACATTTGGGAGTTAGCACCATATTACAACTTAAAGCTGTGAGGCCAGATAAGATTACCTAGGGCTTTTGTCCAAATATATGAGAGAAACAGTAAGAGGACTGGGCTCTGAGTCAGTTCAACATTTAGATGCCGGCTTTGTGAGCTGTGGGGGGGGAAACAAAAAAAATAACCCACAAAAAACCTTAGAAATAGCAGCCAGTGGGTAGGAGAATCAAGAGATAATGTGCCATGAACAAATGAACTGAGTCTTTCAAGAAGGATATAATGACCAATCATGTCAAATGTTGTTAGCAGCATAACCACCAAAAAAACATCAAACATTGTTAGTAGGCTGAATAAAATCATGTCTGGGAATTAATTATTCTAAGTATTAATATAGAAGATATTGGGAATCTTGGTAAGGGTTGAGGGGTGAAAATCTGGATGAATTTAAGAGAACTGCAGGTAGAAAGTTTTCAAAGAGCTGGTTTCTGGGGAGGGGAGTGGTTTTGTTATGTGTAGCATTTAAAATAGAAGTAATAAAAGTGTACTTGAACAGTGAATAAATGGTACAGGATAGAAAATAATGATAAGAAGGTAGCACTAACCACATAAAAGAAAGGGTTGCCCTTAGCTAAGAACGAGGTCAGTTCAGCCACTGTAGGAGAGAAGCAGATGATATGGGTAGAAATGCATATATATGGGAATTGGGAACTTGCAGAAGTTCTTGTAGTTTACTGTTTTCTCAGTGAAAAGAAAAAAAAAGGTCAGCAGCTGAGCGTGAGAGGAGAAAATTAGATATTAGAGGTTTTGAAGAAAAAGGATAATGCAGGAGCCTGATGTGTGAGACATGGGGAGAGGGAATGGAGAATAAGTGCATGATTGTCTAAAAACCAAAAGCCCAGGAGTGGCAGAGTCAAGATGGAGGACTAGGAAGACATGGAATTCGCATCTCCACCCAACTAGGGCACCAATCAGGCATTGGTGGGGGACCACGGAAACCTAAGGGGACGGGAGGAACCCCCAGTGACCAGGTAGGACATGGGGCCTGGGAAGAGTGAAGGGAGAGGAGAAGTGGAGGCGGGACAGGACTGTTGCCCCTGAAGGGCAGCTGGGGGAGGGGAAGGGATCCCACACCCGAAGGGGGAAATTGGGAGACCACTGTGAGGACAGAGGATCAAAAGGGAGCATGGCCACATTACCCCTGCCCACTTGGGCCCCTGGGAAGCCTACTCAGATCCCGGGCCTGATCCTCTGCCCACCAAGGCCCCCTCCAACCACATGGGTCCTGAGGCAGAGGGAGGGAGAGAAGGGGGAGCAAAAGTAAAGGCTGGGCCTACAGGACTGGCACCCCTGAAGGGCGGCTGCGGGAGGGAAGGAGTTCCTACACTCAGCAGGACCCACCCATGGTTAGGGCTCCAGCAACAAAGACTGGGGGAGACCCTGGGGGAGACTGAGGGGTGCGGAGGAATGGAAGGGAAAAGGGGCCAGTGCTTTCCCTGTCCACTTAGGCACTGGGGAGCCTGTTGGGCTCCCGGGCCTACTCCTCTGCCCTTGGAGCCTTTCTCTTGCCCCACACAGCCCAAGCCCCATCCCTACACACCCCACCAGGGCCCCACCTCTACACTCGGAGACCCCCTCTGAGACCCCCTAAACCCCACCCACACACCCTCACTCGGGGCCCTACCTCCAAACTCTGGAACTCCACACTAGGTAGGCCCTCCTTTCCACATGCTGCCTCTCCCCTTCTGAGCAGATCCTAAGCAGAGGCCCTGCCCCATGCTTGAATGTGCCCCACCTAGGCCCCGCCCCCAAGGCCTTTTCTCACTGCTGGGATCCTGAGCCTAGGTCCAGCCCCACCATAAACCCCACTCCTGCCTAAGTTCCATCCCCACCTAAACTCCACTCCCATAGCCAAGGCTTTTTTTTTTCTTTTTCCACTTTTAGATTGCAGTTATGTTTTACCTTGTTGATTCATTTATATTTTTAGTTTTTCTAATAAATCTTTTATTTTTCTAATTTTATTTTATTCTTTATACCTTCTTATTGTTCTCTCCTTTTGGCTTGTTCCCCTTTTTATTTTTTTCTTTATTCAGTTATGGTTTTATTTTACCTTGTTACAGGTTATTCAATTATATTTATATTTTTCCTAACATATTTTTTATTTTTCTAATTTTACTTTGCTTTTTACTCTTTGTTATTTTACTGCTCCTTTTTTTTTTTTTTTTTTTTTGCTGCACCATGCAGCTTGCAGGATCTTGGTTTCCAGGCCGAGTGTTGGGCCCAAGCTCCTGTGGTGGGAGTGCCAAGTGCAAACTGCTGTAATAATAGAGAACCACATGCCCCAGGGAATATTAATTGGAGTGAGGCCTCCTGGAGGTCATCATCACAGCATCAACACCAGGCTCTATCCAACTGTGAGCAAATTCCTGTGCTGGATGCCTCAGGCTAAACAATCAGTAAGACAGGAATACAGCCCCACCCATCAAAAATATGAAACAACAAAAAAATATTACAGAGGAAGGAACAAGGTAAAAACCTACAAGACCAAATAAATGAGGATGAAATAGGCAACCTATCTGAAAAAGAATTCCAAGTAATGACAGTAAAGATGATCCAAAAATCTCAGAAACAGAATGGAGAAAATACAAGAAACATTTAACAAGGATCTAGAAGAACTAAAGAGCAAACAGTGATGAACAACACAATAACTGAAATTAAAAATACTCTAGAAGGAATCAATAGCAGAATAACTGAGGCAGAAGAATGGAGAAGCGAGCTGGAAGATAAAATGGTGGAGATAACTGCCAGGGAGCAGAATAAAGAAAAAAGAATGAAAAGAATTGAGGACAGTCTCAGAGACCTCTGGGACAACATTAAACATACCAACATTCGAATTATATGGGTCCCAGAAGAAGAGGAGAAAAAGAAAAGGTCTGAGAAAATATTTGAAAAGAGTATGGTCAAAAAATTCTCTAACATGGGAAAGGAAATGGTCAATCAAGTCTAGGAAGCACAGAGAGTCCCATACAGGATAAACCCAAAGAGAAACACACCACACATATTAATCAAACTATCAAAAATTAAATACAAAGAAAAAATATTAAAAGCAGCAAGGGAAAAGCAACAAATAACATACAAGGGAATCCCCATAAGGTTTAACAGCTGATCTTTCAGCAGAAACTCTGCAAGCCAGAAGGGAGTGGCAGGACATACTTAAAGTGATGAAAGGGAAAAAACTACAACCAAGATTACTCTACCCAGCAAGGATCTCATTCAGATTCAATGGAGAAATTAAAACCTTTACAGACCAGCAAAAGCTAAGAGAATTCAGCACCACCAAACCAGTTACAACAAATGCTAAAGGAACTTCTCTAGGCAGGAAACACAAGAGAAGGAAAAGACCTGCAATAACAAACCCAAAACAATTAAGAAAATGGGAATAGGAACATACATATCCATAATTTCCTTAAATGTAAATGGATTAAATGCTCCAACCAAAAGACATAGACTGGCTTAATGGACACAAAAACAAGATCCATATATATGCTGTCTACAAGAGATCCATTTCAGACCTAGGGAAACATACAGCTTGAAAGTGAGGGGATGGAAAAAGATATTCCTTGCAAATGGAAATCAAAAGAAAGCTGGAGTAGCAATTCTCATATCACACAAAATAGACTTTAAAATAAAGGCTATTATAAGAGAGAAAGAAGTACACTATATAATGATCAAGGGACCAAGAAGAAGATATAACAATTGTAAATATTTATGCACCCAACGTAGGAGCACCTCAATACATAAGGCAAATGCTAACAGCCATAACAGGGGAAATCGACAGTAACAGAATAAGAGTAGGGGACTTTAACACCCCACTTTCACCAATGGACAGATGATCCAAAATGAAAATAAATAAGGAAACACAAGTTTTAAATGACACATTAAACAAGATGGACTGAACTGATATTTATAGGACATTCCATCCAAAAACAAGAGAATACATTTTCTTCTCAAGTGCTCATGGAACATTCTCCAGGATAGATCATATCTTGGGTCACAAATCAAGCCTTGGTAATTTTAAGAAAATTGAAATCATATCAAGCATCTTTTCTGACCACAATGCTATGAGATTGGAAATCAATTAAAGGAAAAAAACAGTAAAAAAAAAAAAAATACAAATACATGGAGGCTAAACAGTGCACTGCTAAATAACCAAGAGACCACTGAAGAAGTCAAAGAATAAAAAAAATACCTATAAACAAATGAGAATGAAAACACGATGATCCAAAAGCTATGGGACACAGCAAAAGCAGTTCTAAGAGGGAAGATCATAGCAATTCAAGCTCACCTCAATAAACAAGAAAAATCTGAAATAAACAATCTAACCTTACGCCTAAAGTGACTAGGAAAAGAAGAACAAAGAAAACCCAAAATTAGTAGAAGGAAAGAAATCATAAAGGTCAGAGAAGAAATAAATGAAATAGAAACAAATAAACAATAGGAAAGATCAATAAAACTAAAAGCTCGTTCTTTGAGAAGATAAACAAAATTGATAAACCTTTAGCCAGACTCATCAAGAAAAAAAGGGAGAGGACTCAAGTCAATAAAATAAGAAATGAAAAAGGAGAGATTACAACTGACACCGCAGAAATACAAAAGATCATAAGAGACTAATACGAGCAACTCTATGCCAATAAAATGGACAACCTGGAAGAAATGGACAAATTCTTTGAAATGTACAAACTTCGAAGATTGAACCAGGAAGAATTAGAAAATATAAACAGATCAATCACAGGCTTCATGGGCGAATTCTATCAAACATTTAGAGAAGAGTATCATTCTGAAACTCTTCCAAAAACTGAAGCAGGAGAAACACTCCCAAACTCTATCTACAAGGTCACCATCACACTGATACCAAAACCAGACAAAGATATCACACACACAAAAAATTTGTGGACCAATATCACTGATGAACATAGATGCAAAATCCTCAAGAAAATACTAGCAAACATAATCAAACAACACATTAAAAGGATCATACACCATAATCAAGAGGGATTTATCTCAAGGATGCAAGGATTCTTCAATATATGCAGAACAATCAATGTGATAAACCATATTAACAAACTGAAGAATAAAAACCATATGATCATCTCAGTAGATGCAGAAAAAACTTTTGACAAAATTCAACACCCATTTATGATAAAAACTCTCCAGAAAGTGAGCATAGAGGGAACCTGCCTAAACATTATAAAAGCCATATATGACAGACCCACAGCAAACATCATTATCAATGGTGAAAAACTGAAAGCCTTTCCTCTAAGATCAGGAACAAGACAAGGATGTCCACTCTTGCCACTATTATTCAATATAGTTTTTGAAGTCCTAGCCATGGCAATCAGAGCAGAAAAAGAAATAAAGGGAATACAAATTGGAAAAGTAGAAGTAAAACTGTCACTGTTTGCAGATGACATGATATTATACATGGAAAATCCTAAAGATGCCACCAGGAAACTAGTAGAACTAATCAATGAATTTGGTAAGGTTGCAGGATACACAATTAATGCACAGACATCTCTTGCATTCCTATACACTAACAATGAAAGATCAGAAAGAGAAATTAAGGAAACAATCTCATTTACCATGGCAACAAAAAGAATAAAATACCTATGAATAAATGTACCTAATGAGGCAAAAGACCTGTACTCAGAAAACTATAAAACACTGATGAAAGAAATCAAAGATAACATAAACAGATGGAGAGATATACCATGTTCTTGGATTGGAAGAATGGATATTGTGAAAATGACTATACTACCCAAAGCAATCTACAGGTTCAACGCAATCCCTATCAAATTACCAATGACATTTTTCACAGAACTAGAACAAAAAACTTCATAATTTGTATGGAAATACAAAGGACCCTGAATATCCAAAGCAATCTTGAGAAAGAGAAACGGAGCTGGAGGAATCAGGCTCCCAGACTTCAGACTATACTACAAAGCTACAGTAATCAAGAAAGTATGGTACTGGCACAAAAACAGAAATATAGATCAATGGAACAAGATAGAAAGCCCAGAGCTAAACCCACACACCTATGGTTACCTTATTTTTTATTTTTTTGTGGTACACGGGCCTCTCACTGTTGCGGCCTCTCCCGCTGTGGAGCACAGGCTCTGGACGTGCAGGCCCAGCAGCCACAGCCCACGGGCCCAGCTGCTCTGCGGCATGCGGGATGCTCCCAGACCAGGGCACGAACCCACGTCCCCTGCATCGGCAGGCAGACCCCCAACCACCGCACCACCAGGGAAGCCCAGTCACCTTATTTTTGATAAAGGAGGCATGAATATACGATGGAGAAAAGACAGCCTCTTCAATAAGTGGTACTGGGAAAACTGGACAGCTACATGTAAAAGAATGAAATTGGAACACTCCTTAACACCATACACAGAAATAAACTGAAAATGGATTAGAGACCCAAATGTAAGGCCAGACACTCTAAAACTCTTAGAGGAAAACATAGGCAGAACACTATGACATCAATCCATGCAAGATCCTTTTTGACCCACCTCCTAGAGAAATGGAAATAAAAATAAACAAATGGAACGTAATGAAACTTGAAAGCTTTTGCACAGCAAAGGAAACCATAAACAAGACGAAACAACAATGCTTAGGAGAAAATATTTGCAAATGAAGCAACTAAAGTGATTAATCTCCAAAATATACAAGCAGCTTATACAGCTCAATATCACAAAAACAAACAACCCAATCCAAAAATGGACAGAAGTACCTATATAGACATTTCTCCAAAGAAGACACACAGATGGCCAACAAATGCATGAAAAGATGCTCAGCATCACTAATCATTAGAGAAATGCAAATCAAAACCACAATGAGGTATCACGTCACACTAGTCAGAATGGCCATCATCAAAAAATCTAGAAACAATAAATGCTGGAGAGGGTGTGGAGAAATGGGAACCCTCTTGCCCTGTTAGTGGGAATGTAAATTGATACAGCCACTATGGAGAACAGTATGGAGGTTCCTTAAAAACTAAAAATAGGGCTTCCCTGGTGGCGCAGTGCTTGGGAGTCCGCCTGCCGATGCAGGGGACACGGGTTCATGCCCCGGTCCGGGAGGATCCCACGTGCTGTGGAGCGGCTGGGCCGATGAGCCATGGCCGCAGGGCCTGCGCGTCCGGAGTCTGTGCTCTGCAGGAGAGGCCATGACAGTGAGAGGCCCACGTACCACAAAAAAAAAAAAAAAAAAAAAAAAAAAAAAAAAAAACTACCATACAACCCAGCAATCCCACTACTGGGCATATACCCTGAGAAAACCATAATTCAAAAGGAGTCATGTACCACAATGTTCATTGCAGCTCTATTTACAATAGCCAGGACATGGAAGCAACCTAAGTGTCCATCGACAGATGAATGGATAAAGATGTGGCACATATATACAGTGGAATATTATTCAGCCATAAAAAGGAGCGAAATTGAGTTATTTGTAGTAAGGTGGATGGACCTAGAGTCTGTCATACCAGAGTGAAGTTAAGTCAGAAAAACAAATACTGTATGCTAATGCATATATATGGAATTTAAAAAGGCAGTACTGATGAACCTAGTCGCAGGGCAGGAATAAAGACACAGATGTAGAGAACGTAGTTGAGGGCATGGGTGGGTGGGGGGGAATGGCAAGTTGGGATGAAGTGAGAGAGTGGCATGGATATATATACACTACCAAGTGTAAAATAGCTAGTGGGAAGCAGCCGCATAGCACAGGGAGATCAGCTCGGTGCTTTGTGACCACCTAGAGGGGTGGGATAGGGAGGGAGACGCAAGAGGGAGGGGATGTGGGGATATATGTATATGTATAGCTGATTCACTTTGTTGTCCTGCAGAAAGTAACACAACATTGTAAAGCATTTATACTCCAATGAAGATGTGAAATAAAATAAAAACCAAAAGCCCAGTGAACTGAGTACTCAGGAATCCAAAGTGAGACTGCACACTATTTTTATTTTTTCCTCAACACCCTCAGCTGCACTGGTGTGGTCGCTGAAAAGGTGGAGAGTTAGATTCATTCAGAGTTCATGTTTTGCGCAAAATGCATATGGTGAGATGAAAGGGGTCAAATTTTTAAGGATATTTGTCTGGAAATGATTACAAAAATAGGCTTTTATTATTTATCTTAACAATGTAGCAGGTACTATTCTAAGCTCTTTACATTCACTCACTTAAATATCATAACAGCCCTATGGAGTAGATACTTTATTTTTCCCATTTTTACAGATGAGGAAAATAAGGCATAGAAAGAAAATTTGGCTAATGTCTGCAACTTGGAGGTGATAGATCTATTTACCCCGTGTGTATGTTCAGAAATTTTTTTTTAATATAAAACCACATATGCATATTTACAAAAGTAAATATACCACAAGTACTCAATGTAAATTATCTAGAAATGGACATATTTGTGCAACGAAAGAAATCAAAAGATTAAAATTACCCGGTAATCCAGAAATCTCCTTAGGCACCAATCACCACTTCCTCTGTTCATCCCATGGTTAACCTTATCCTGACTTCTAATAATAAAGTGTTATTGCCTGATTTTTAACTTTATATAGATAGAATCATTCTCGATCTTGTATTTGCAAAGTTTATGCATGCTATTAGAGCTAGCAGTAATTTTTCATTTCTGTATAGTGTTAATTATAAAAATATACCGCTAATGTTTTTTCCATTATTGATGGATATTTGCAGTTTTCAGTTACTAGCTGTTATAAACTGTGCTATGAATATTCTTATGGATGTCTTTAGCTACACATTGCCTAATAATTTCAATATAATTACCTGATTTTACCAATAAATTGGATTCTATATCTTTTCTGCAAGTGTTCTTCTGTTAATAGTCTGTTGCATTACATTGCATTTTCCCCCCAGTCATTTATATTTTTATATGGTTGGTGGTATTCTGGCCTTGAAAAATGTTTTATGCAAGTTGAATGTTCTTTCGTCACATTTATTCATGTTCAACAAGACCATGTCTTACAGAAAATGTATACAGTATTTCTTTAAATTCTGCCCTGGTTTTATAAAATAGTTTTGGAAACTTTCTTTTTTCTCTGAAAAGTTTAAATAGTATTAGAATTTGTTCTTTTTAGATTAGGTAATTAAACTGAAAATTTCGGGGCATTATCTTTATCAGGTACTTGGACTTTAATAACTTTTACAATTATTTTGTAATAATTGGCCTGATGTCTTACGTATATCTTTCAGAGTAACAGCCATTTAATTTTTCTAAAATCCATCAATGCCGTAGAGGTTTTCAAATTTGATTAAAATATTCTTCTAGACATTTACAATTTCCTGTTTGTTCTATTTCCATATACAATTTCTGATTTTGTGTATTTTCCTCCCTGTGTTTTTATTGCTTATGGCAGCTCATTGCTTATCTTTTAATTATATTTTTCGAAAAGGCAATTCTTTGACTTATCAAATCTAATTTCTCCATAAATTAACATTCCTGCTTTCATACTTATTAAACTCTGTTCATCCCTTTTTAACTTACTGAATTTAACACTTAAGAAATAATCTGAAATGCAGGATTTTTTTATTGTCAGTATTTCCATTTTAATATTATCCTCACAAATACTTGTTTAGGAGAAACTTCTAAATTTCCTGCTGTGTGGAGTTACTTTACCCATTTTAAAAAATCATTTTAATATCATGATCAGAGAACATGGTACTTGTAATTTCGATCTTTAAAAATCCATTACAATTTTCTCTATGATCTTAACAGAGGATCACTTTTTGTAAGTGTTCCATAAGTGTCTCATAATAGTACATGTTGCTAGATACTGATTGATTAATTCAACCAATATTTACTCAAGGGTCACTTTATCTTTGGCACCTGGACCTGCTGAAAAAAAAAAATAAAGCAGACAAGCATTCTTTCCTTCCTGGGTTTACATTCTAGTGGTGGAAGAAATAAAACTGTGCACATCTTAGTGACATACACTATACTGTCTCTTTTAATATGATCCATGCCACCAGGGTACAGTGAAGGAAAGTTTTGAAGGGTAGGTACTGAGGGTTTTCAGTTTTATATATGACGGTTTTGGAAAGCTTCATTGAGAAAGTGACACTTGAGCAATGGCTTGAAGGAGTGGGAAAGCAATCTCTGTGCATATTCGGAGGACAGAACATTCCAGACAGAGCAAAACAGCCTGTAAAAAGGCTCTAATATGAGAGTGTATCAAGCATCATTAAAAGCAAAAAAAAAAAAAAAAAGACCAGTCAAGGAAGGGGTACAGTTGTAGGGCATGAAGTCAGGAACGTGATGAGGCCACTGTAAGAACTTGGAATTGCACCTACAGCAACATGAAGCATTGGAGGTCTCTGAGAAGAGTGAAGTGATGTAACTTCCACTATAAAACGATTATTCCCACAGATCTGTGATGAAACAGATGCTACATGCAGGATCACAGATGAGAAATTTTCTTGTCTCAGACTAGGATTGGAGGAATGAAGCAAGTAAGAAGTTGTTATATTTGAAGTATTTTTCAAAGTAGATCCTAAAGAATCTTTTCCCACTATGCCTACGGGGTAGGAAGGAAAGAAATCAAGGAGGAAACCACAGCTGTGGCTAAGCAGATGGAAATACAGAATTCACTAGCTAAAGAAGTCTGATGGTGGAGTAGATATTGGGGGGTTATCAGGAATTGGGTTCTGAGCATGCTGAGTTTGAGATGAAGCCCATTGAGCTGCTAGATGGCGGAGTTGTGAGTAATTAGCTATAGACGGAATTTAAAACCATGAGGCAGGAGGCTATTACTGAGGAGATGAATAAAGACAGAATAGAAGAGGTGCAAGGGCTGATACTGTGACACCCTAAGCCCGGGGAAAGGTCACGAATCAGCAAAGAAACTGAGAAGGAAAGGCCAGACCAGGAGGAGGAAGACAAAGACACTGAGAAAGCCCAGTTAGAGTGTGTTTAAGGAAAACTGGAAGGGAGTTGGAGATGTCAGTATACTTTCAAAGTGTGTTTCCAAGGAGATCCACATAATGGATATGTATTTGACAGAGGAGATGATGTACCTTCCCTCTTCTGCCTCCACCCCCAGCTGGTCCAGTTCTGGTGTTTTCTGTAATTTGAAAGGCACAGTAGTAGTGAAATTAGTAATACAAAGCTTTACCCATTTTTTAAAGTTTTCCCTACGGGTGGTGATTGGTACAGGCTGTATCCCTAAGGCCTGTAAGGTGGAAGCTGCGACACAACCCTCCCATCTCCTCACAGAGTTCCTCTGCAGTCGGTGATCTTTTCACATACCCACCAATTGATCATGTAAAATAACGGCACTGTGGTTTTTAAACAAAAATATGAGATTCATTCAATGATCTGATTACATTTTATTAAGTCCCTATATATGGCAGAGATTTTCCTAGGATCTTAGCATGTAATAGTGAATAAAGAAAAAACAAAACAAAACCTTGACTTCGGGTGAAATACAGTGAGGAAAGACAGACAATGAAAAATAAATAATAGATAAAAATAAGGCTTAGTAGAGGATGGTGAGTGCTGTGTAAAATTTCAAAAAAGAATGAGAGGAAGCAGGTTGGTGGGTGAGTCAACATTAAAGACAGTGACCAGAACGAGCCTCTTGAGGAGAGGTAACAAGCAGATACCGTCAGCAGGAATAACTTCCCTGGCAGGGGCCACGTGCTCGAAGAATAAAGATCTGATGTGAAGAGAAGGCAGCAGATGTCACGTTGGAAAGGGGTCTCCGGCCCTTCGGTCCTAGAGAGGCTGCCGAGGGCAGAGCTGGACAGCTAGTTAGGAGAATGAAAGGCTCAAGAACTGCAGAGAGAAATAAGGTGCTAAAAGAAATTTTGCCTCCATAGTTCAGGTCCCCGGTACAGCAAGACTTAGAGAAATATGGTCCTAGTTAGGGTAGTTAGGCAACTAATTAAAAGCAATTAACCCAGACTGCACCTACAAAATGAAGTCAGAGCTACAGCTCACTTTGTGGTTATAAGCATCTGGTTGGACAGAGCCTGCAGCTAACTTTGTCCTGATGCTGTGTTAATTGCAGCTTGGTGGACTGAAACTACCATTTGGGAAGGAGAAGCCTTTCTTTTAAAAAGGAACTCATCTATTATGACAATCATCATTACTGAAACATCCATTTCTATACCTATATGACAGTGATATTATATTGTTAATTACACAGATACACAGTTGCACAAAGATACATTTTCCTTAAGCGTCTTATAGTAGAATTCTTAACAGAAGAAAACAGAAGAAAAAAGGGATGCAAGATTTGAAGTAAATTTAAGATTTTTTCACCTCATGGAAGCATAGAGTTATGGGTAAAATTTTTAATTAGAGTAGGTTCTGAAAAGAATATTTTATGCAGAATATTTCACACATAAGAATTTGTATACACACTCTCATAGAAACAGATACACAAAATATCACTATCAGTGGTTGCACCCCTGATTTTTTCCTTTTCACATTGTAATGTATGAAGAAATTACGTTAGCATCATTCTGATTTTTACAAAGTTAGCTTTACCAATATCTGTACCCAAAACACACATACGCAAATAGACATTCAAATGAAATTATTGTATTTCTACAAATCTTGCTTTACTTGATGTTCCTTTTAAATCTTTTGTCCAATCATAAACTTGACAGGAGTCTTTACAATAATTACAATTAATCCTAGTGTTAGATACTTAGCCGAACAATATAATATGCTTAAGTGTCCTAGTGGAATGGCATTCACTAAAGAGTCATGACGTTTTAAAAGAAAAGAATTCTAGGAAGTACAAATTAACAAATCTAATAAATTTAGTTCGGAATACCATAGATAAACGATGAACTTTTAAACAAATTAAAAACTACAATATAACAACTATTGAAATTCACTGCAGAGGAAGATGAATAACAAACCGTGGCAAGAAAAAGCATGAGTATATCTTTAGAATATTAAGACTATTACTACTGTTTACTACTGTCATAGGTAACTCTATATAATATCTTGGCTAAACTTTACAACTCTTTAATCTCGGTATTCAGTATAAGAAGCCTCAGATTCACGGAAGTTGAGTAATTTGCTCAAATTCACACAAACGAAGGATAGATCTAAATTTTTTGTTTTTTACATTAGCAAAAAATTACTCAGATGACTATTCCATATGGCTTTTTCAATCTATGGGTTCAATATAACACTTGATTGTGAATATAATTTAAGGCAATAATTCAGAGAAGGAAAAAAAATGGAAAAACTGGCTGAAGATTAAAATGTAGTGCACTAGGAAAGATGCGGAGACAGGTTCATGCAACTATTTTATCAGGGTCACCAACACCCTCTCCCCTCAAATCCTAGGCTTTAAGGGATCTGGCTTTGAATTTGGATGCATTGGTTTCAAATTCTAACTCTACTGCTTTCCAGCTTTTTGTCCTTAGAACATTTACGTAATGTTTCCGTAGCTTAGTGTCCTCATTTAAAAAGTAGGAAAACACTACTACTATTTCATAATAATATGGTGACATCACCTGCCTTTTTTTCTGTGTTGACATTTGCTGCTTTTACCTTAGCATAATCCAAGGTCATGGCACCAAACTGTACTTGTAGCCATGGTATCCTTCACTGCTCCTTAATGAAGCACACGGATACGGTAAAATAAAAATACTCATAATAATGTTCATGATAATGGAGTGAATAAATGCCCATTTCACTTAACAAGGAACCATGATTATGCACAGGTTTCTTTGTAGGATAAATAATTCTTTAGAGATCAGTCTACCAGAGAATATGATTTTAGAGTATGCATGGAATGAAAGATATGTATAACAGAGTTTTTCTCCACAAGCACAATTTATAGGTTTAGGATTAATGAAATCCAATGATTGATAATGAAAGTCAAAATAGATTAAACTTCAGTCTCTGTTAGAATAAATTACTGAACATAAGATACATTGGGACACTTAGAAATATCATATATGTGGACACTGCAATATGAAGAAATTATTCTGTATCTGTGGAGGAAATGTAAAAAGCTAGGTTATGTCATTTAATGCAATGAGTTTAGGACAAAAAATGTATTTGAAGTGTTCTGGACATACTTTTGCTTTAATTCTACTTTAATACTGTTTCAAGTATCAAAATCAATTAGCTATTATACACTGTTATTTGAAATGTAAATTTTCAGTTTCTTTGGGAGTTCTGTATTTCAGTGTCCCTCAGAGTAGTAAAGATATTCATTCTCTTTGATCTACATTTAAAGTACTTTTAAAATTATATCATATGGGTATTACTGTAAAACTAGAAATATTTTGTGCATAGCCTGTATATCACTGCTTTATCTAAAAGACCAGATTAGAGAAGTACATTAATGGCTTCCGAACTTTCTTGATTTCTCTTTCTTCATATTTTTGATGTTAGAATTTGTTCATACATGGGAAATGACAACGTGTGAAGTTGACATTAGAAGACAGATACTCTACTTGAAGATTAATATTTTAGTTCACTTTTTTCCCCTATCTTCTTGCTCTAACAAGAGGCAGCAGAAAATCACCTTGGTTATCCAAGGAAGATAAATTGCCTTTGAATCTCTAATGATAGGTTATAGTCTTTCTCAGCAAGGAAGAAATTGTTAGCACATGTAAGCAAACAAAACAAAAAATATTTCTACTAATAAAAATATTTTGATATATATAGATGAAAAGTTGTAACTGCTATTATACCTCATATATCTAATAATTTTATATCATGTATGAATCATATCAGTTATTTAAAAAATAAAGAAAAATAAAATGCAGAGATATTGAGACTTTACGACAACATTCTCACTCATTTAAATAAGGATTCAAATAATAAAAGATACAGCACATCTAAATAATATATTTCATAAAGTTAATATAAAGTGTATATGTATGTGCACACTCACATTTACAAAGCTTTAATACAATGTAGAGTTGATACATCTACTTTGTCCTCTGGCTATGAGATAATAAAGAGGATCTACTTGACCATGTATAAAATCTCACAATACTAGAAAATTTGAAATGATTAAGAAAAGGACATATAAGTAAATCAATTTGAAATTAAATGTTTAAAACATTCTCCTAGATAGCTTCCATGTCTAGGTTACCCAAGTTCAAATTACTGATTTTTGAAAAGATCAAATAAAGTGATCATAGTATATACAACATATTTGATATTGACAATGCTGAATATAAAGGAAAATTTATAGCCTTAAAATGTCCATCATTATACTAGAGAGACTAAAATAAATGAGTTAATCATTTAGCTAAGGAGGTTAAAAAAACCCACAAAGCTATAAAACTCCTAGAAGGTAACATAGGAGAAACCTAGATGATCTTGGATATGGCAATGACTTTTTAGATACAACACCACAGCCATGATCAATGAAAGAAAAAATGGATAAGCTGGCCTTCATTAAAATTAAAAATTTCTGATCTGTGAAAGAAAATGTGAATAGAATGAGAAGGCAAGCCACAGACTGGGAGAAAATATTTACAAAAGACATCTGATAAATGACATCTGTCATTCAAAACATACAAAGAACTCTGAAAGCTAGAAATAGAAAACCGACCTGATTAAAAAATGTGCCAAAGACCTTACAAGGTGTCACACTAAAGACAACATAAAGATGGCAAATAAGACATGAAAGTTACTCCACATCCTATGTCATCAGGGAAAGGCAAACTAGAACAATGAAATACCACTACATATCTAAAAGAATGGCCAAAATCCAAAACACTGAGAACAGCAAGTGCTCACGAGAATGTAAAGCAACAGGAATTCTCATACATTGCTGGTGGAAACACAAAGTGGAACAGCCACTTTGGAAGACACTTTGGTGGTTTCTTACATTTGGACAATGAAGTATTACTCAGTGCTAAAAAGAAATGAGAAAAGACATGGAAGAAACTTAAATGCATATATTACCAGGTCAAAGAGGCCAATCAAAAAAGGCTATATACCATATGATTCCAACTGTATGATATTTTGGAAAAGGCAGAACTATGGAGATGGTAAAAAGATCAACGATGGCCAGGGGCATGGGGTAGGGTGACAGACAGATGAACAGGCAGAGCACAGAGGATTTTTAGGGCAGTAAAATACTCTGTATTATACCATAATGGTGGATACGTGTCCTTATACAAATGAACAAATGTTCAAACCCATAGAATGTATGACACCAAAAGTGAGCCCAAGATTAAACTATGGATCTTGGGTGATAATAATGCTCGTAAGTTATAATAAATTATCACTGCTGGGGACGTGGATAATGGGTCGGCCGTGCAGTGTGGGGCAGAGTGTGCAGAAAATCTCCACCTTCCCCTCAATTTGGGGGTGAAAAATTGAAACATGTAAACAAAAAAAGTCTTAATAAAAAAACGAAGATAAAATAATAGCCAAGCACATGGAATGAATGAAAGAATCTTAAAAAGAAATCAACGGAATTTCAGTGGTTTTTACGTATTTAATATCGTAAAAAGATATTACAAATGAAAGAAGAGCAAAACACTGGCATAATAAAAATGTGATAGATACAGGTATAGCGGTGTGTTCCCATGCTCTCAATGTCCCTTGACTTTTGCCTAACTTGATACATTTTCAAAATATATGCAGTTAGATAGAAAATGACTACTTTCACCACAAGCAATGCAAAAGCAACAGCATTTAATTGCCTGATTTTTGACCCTCAGAAGTATTTACTTTGAGACTTTATTAAACCTGGAACATCATACTGATAAGGTACTTCCAGTGGCAAAACTACGTAATTTGGCTAACAGGAATGTAAAGCAGTAATTATATATATATATGTGTGTGTATATATATACATACACACACACAGAGTGCATCACATAAGGAACATTCTGTCCGTATGCCCTATTAGTGGTGAGGTTAACACTAGTACTTTAAGTACTTTCCACCAAGTTTTTTCACTGTAAAAGTTACTAATTGTGTAACTGATAAGTAATCAAGGAAATAACTGGAGATTTATTATGTAATACTCTGTTCTCTTTCAACCTTCCACCCAATAGATTTAGCAATCTTGAATGATTCCTTTTTGAATCGATTCTTTTGAAAGTTTTGTGGTGATGATTTTCTAATTTTATTGTTCCTATGTTTATTAGTTGGTATTCTACTGTAAGGAACAAATTTCCCTTCCTCCTTTGATTGTGCTTATAGGCAAACATTTTGATATTATTCAATGGACTATTGTTCATTACTGTCATTTTACTTTGATGTTTGAATTGTATGATATTTGGACAGGGGAGGCTCTTCAGAATGCCTTTTTATTACTTTTGACATGACCCATTTTTTTAAGGACTTTCTTACTTTCTGGCATGTCCAGACTCATCTTGTACTTATCCTGTTTCAGCACTGGAATCAGTCATTTCCCCAGAGTCTAGTTCTTATTGGGGAATAGTACTTAGCAACCAAGATTTCTGACCTAAGTGCACTACCCTTTGCTACTGGAGTATCCACTTCTGGGCCATTTTAGTAGAAAGAACTAGGAAAAAACATTTCATCATTCACCTACAAGCACACCAATTACAAATATATGAAAGTTATAGTAAAATGATTATATTAAACTTAAATTATTTATGACATTTATATATTATGATAAAGACATTTATATATTATGATATTTCAATATCTAAAATTTAAAAATATAAACTCATAATTTCACAGTGATAGCTCTAATTCCAATCCAACATTACAGGATTGCTCCTTGGCTTCCTCATTTCATATCAGTATCTCTCTTCATTTACTGTGTAAACTTTGCTTCCCCAAATCAACCTTCAATATATTCATATATTTTTCAACTACCTAATAAAAAAATATTTTCAGAATAGCTACCATTATACCATTATGTGTATGTACACACACTGGTAAAAGCCAAGATCAGTTGATAGATTAAAAACACACAACCTAAGATTAAAAACAAACATACAAACAACCTAAGAATATACAGTCATAATATGTTTTCAAAATTGCGTGTTTGCTTTCTCTCTTTGATTTTATGATGGTCATTTGAAATACAGTGAGGGGGAGCTAAGTATGCCACTGTGCCATGTTGATTATTTTGACTTAAAGTTACTTAAGAGACAGCCAATGCCAGACGGATACTCTGACCCTCCTTTGTCTCCCTAAAAGCAGGAAAAAAATCTTTCATATGAAGGTACCCTGCCTGTACTAGGAGGGTAGAAGGCATCCTATCACCAGAGACAGGGAATTCAAGGCTGAGAAGGCTGTGTAAACAGACCTTGTTACTTCACTGATTTGCTACCCCAAGCCCAAACCGTTTTCTTTTTTCAAATCCTCACAAATAATTGTCTAAATAGTTACCTGCTTTGGTCACTTCTTTGAGTCCCATATTTTTATGAGCTCCCAAATATACAAAATTCAATTTGTTTTTCTCGTTACTCTGTCTTATGTCAATTTAATTATTAGGCCAGCCAAAGAACCTACAAGGGAAAAAAATATATATATATTTAACATTCTTTTCCATTATAGGTTGTTACAAGATATTGAATATGGTTCCCCTGTGCTGTACAGTAGGTCCTTGATGGCTATCTATTTTATATATAGTAGCGTGTACGTGTTAATCCCAAACTCCTAATTTATCCCTCTCCTCGCCCCTTCCCTTTGGTAGCCATAAGTTTGTTTTCTATGATGTGAGTCTATTTCTGTTTTGTAAAGAAGTTCATTTGTATCTTATTTGTTTAGATTCCACGATAAGCAATACCATATATTGTCTTTGCGTGGCTTACGTCACTTAGTATGATCATCTCTAGGTCCATCCATGTTGCTGCAAGTGGCATTATTTCATTTTTTTTAAAAATATATAACTGAGTAATACTCCACGCCATGTCTTAGTCTGATGCTTCCTCTCTTTCTTCTAGCTGTGGAGGTCTTTGCCTCTTCCTATGCCTTGTAACTTTCTCTCGATGACTAGACATGATATACTGAGTAAAAGGAACTGCTGTCATAGACAGTAATGTGGTCGCGAGGTGAGGGGGGGAGGGCAATTGTGCTGTAGTGCATGATTAAGTCCAGGCTCCTAGGGAGCATTCACCGCCCGACTGTGAATTTCACAAATGTTTCTCAGCTGTGTTCTCCCCCCCTTACATGGGACAGGATGGCTCTAGTAGGCTGTGGTTGGGTATTTCTCTTTTCCCAAGTGGAAATCTAGGGGGATTTGGGATTAGGTATTTCTCTTCTTCCAGGTCATTTAGGTTCTGATAGTACCCTAGCCAGCTAGGTTCTGGTCAACTAGTTTCTCTTGAGTGCAGGCCTTGTGAGAATCATGGAGAGTACTAGCTTATTTCAAAACGTGTTCTAAGCCATTACCAGCGACAGGTAATGAAGATGTGCTGTATATATACAAAGGAATATTACTCAGCCATAAAGAAGAATTAAATGATGTCATTTGCAGCAACATGGAGGGACCTAGAGATTATCATACTAAATGAAGTAAGCCAGAGAAAGACAAATATCATATATTGCTTACATGTGTGTGAATTTAAAGAAAAATGATACAAATAACCTTACATACAAAACAGAAATAGACCCACAGACATAGAAAACACACTTACTGCTACCAAAGGGGAAGGGGGCAAGATAAATTAGAAGTTTGGGATTAACATATACATACTACTACGTATAAAATAATCAACAAGGACCTACAGTATAGCACAGGGAACTCTATTCAATATTTTGTAGTAACCTATAAGGGTAAAGACCCTGGAAAATATATATTTATACACATATGTAACTGAATCACTGTGTGGTACACGCGAAACTAACAATGTTGTAAATCAACTAAATTCAATGAAAAAATTAAAGTGTTCTCCCCTCCTTCTGCTGAGTCACAGAGGAATTTTTCTCCCATATTTATTGTGAGAACTTGGTTGAGCTCCTGGACCTCAATCTCACAAAACTGTGGAGACCCCCGGCCCCTGACGACTGGGTCTCCCTGGAGCTTCTAACTCTGGGTCGTCCAGACTGAGCTCCAGCCATTCATGCATTATGTTTCAGGGTTCCTACCCTAGAGCCAGTTCACTCAGTAGTTTACACTTTGGAGTCTCTGCTTCTGTAAGCCATGACTGCCGTATTCCCCTTCTGTCTCCCCAGTTGGGGACAGTGGTTGACCCTGTGTCCTCTTCTTTATTAGGAATCCGAGAAGAGTCATTGATTTTTCAGTCTGTTCAGCTTTTTTCTGTGAGGACAAAGTGGTGACTTCCAAGCTTCTTACAAGCTGAATTGGAAACCATCTTCCTCTCCAATTTCTTCTCCTTCCGTTCCTTCTTCTTGTAACTTTTAACTTCAAAATACTTTATGCTTTAGAGCTCTTGTGTGTAAAAATACTAAAGTTTAAAAATTACTCTGAAAGACATTTTGCTTTCTCTGGTTGGAGTAATTTCTCTGTCCTTTTAAATGCAGTTTCTGACATACCTTAGCTTTAATCTAAGATCTTATGCTTTGCTTTCTATTTGTTCTATCAGTTTTATCTTTTTATTATCCTATTTTTCCTTTGGTTATACATTAAAAAAAATACTATCCTATCCTAGTCCTACATGAGATGATAATACAAATATTTGATTATCAGAGTATAGTATTTGAAAATCCTCTCTTCTAGGACAAACAATGTTCTCCAAGCAGTTAAAACCTCTTTGAACCCTAACAATTTTTATGTATTTTTCAACTTCAGGTTTACTGAATATAATTTACTTGTAGTAAAATTAACCCTGCTTAGGTGTACAATTCAATTATTTTGAGAACTAAGTAGAGCCATGGAAACTTCACCGTAACTGAAATAGGCAATGTTTCTATTACTGCAAAAAATTCCCCTCAGTTCCCTTTAGATATTCTTTTCTCTGTGCTTCCAGTACCTGGCAACAACCTGTTTCTGTGTAAATATACATTTTTATAAAATATAACTAATTATAAAACATGCAGCCTTTTATATCTGGCTTATTTTATTTAGCTTTACGCTTTTGGATTCATCCTAATTCTTTTTATGATGATAGTGATACCTTATGAATAAACTAATTAGTTTATCCATTTACCATGTGACAGGTTTTCAGGTGATTCCAGTTTTACGTAATTATAAAGAAGGCTGCTAAGAACATACGTGTATCGGTCTCTAAGTGACCACATGCCTTCCTCTACCTTTGGGAACTACCTAGGAATGAGAATGGTGGGTTGTATGGCAAGTGTATGTTTAGCTTTTTAAGAAATTACCAAAGATTTTCCAAAGTCTCTGTATTATTCTGTGTTCTAATCAGAAATACATGAGTGTCAAATGCTCATCCTTCATCCTTCCAAACGCTTCCAATTTCGTTTTGGATTTTTTTTTTTTGTCTTTAGCCATCCTAGCAAATCTGTAGTGGTATCTCTATTTTTAATCTACATTCTTCTAATGAATATCCTTCATGCGTTTATTTTCCATTTTTATCTCATCCTTAGTGAAGCATTTGTTCAAATCTTTTCCAATTTTTTAGTTGTCTATTTTATTCTGACTGTTGAGCATAAGAGTACTTCATGAACTCTGAACATGTCCTTTATAGATATGCATTTGCAAATATATATCCCATGTATATATCAATATGCTCCCATATCAGATTTGTTTTGAAGATAGTGTGTTATTTCAATAATGATCTTATTGAAGAGCCAAATATTTTTCGTTTAAAGTGCAATATCCCAGTTTTTAAAAATCTTGGGTTTTTTGTGTTTTGTGCTTAAGAATTGTTTCCCTACCACATGTTACATTTTTCCAATGTTTCCTTTCAAAATGTATACACATTTGGCTTCAAATTTAGGCCTATTATTCCTTTTTCAGTGGTTTTCTATATGGTACCTGTGGGTTTTCTTCCAGCACAATTTGCTGAAAATACTACCCTTTGCCATTGAGTAACTTTGACATCTTTGTCAAAAATGTATCACGTATCTGTAGTACCTATTTCTCTGTAACTTACCGTATGTTTATTATAACATCACACTCTACTGATTGTCATACGTGAAGAGTAAATTTCAACTCATTACTGTGAACCTTGCAGTAATTTTTCAGCAAAACTTTGGTCCTTTGCTCTTCTGTGTACATTTTAAATTAGTTACAAAATCTATGAAAGTCCTGCTGGAGTTTTATTAGGATTATAATGAATTTTTTAATGAATTTTGGGAGAATTGACATCCTAACAGTATTAAACGGTTCAATTTGTGAATAAAGTATCGTTCTCTATTTAGTTTTTAGTCTCTTTCATCGAAGTTATAACTTTCGGCATATAAACCTGGGACGTATTTCAATTTTTCTAAAATTATTTCATTCTTTGATATTATTGAAAACATTTATTTTAATTGCCATATGCAATTACTCAATTCAGTTGTAACAAGAAATGAAAATGAGTTTTGTTTATTGCTTTGTATCATGCAACTTTGCTAAACTGGGCTCGTTTCTCCTGGCATTCCAAGAAATGACAGAATTGAAACAAATCTTCCTCTTGTCTATATAATAAATAAAGTCTCATCATTTACTTTCAATCTGCTTTTTGTAGTCAGGAATACCTATCTAGTAACACAGGATTGGGGACACAAATTTTTTCCAAAGTACATTTTAGTGGTTCTGAGCTATTACAAACCAAGATTCAAGGTAATCATATGTCCATATATAAGAGGTGTATTATATAATGGGTGTTTTCTGAATTAAATTCTTTGGAGAATACAGTCAATATTTATTAAAGGATAAATTTAAAATATGTTCTAGTGTGCATATATATGTATATTCAAAAGTGTATTTAATATATACAATTAAGGTCCACAGGTAACTGCCACAATTATTTAGAACCTAGAACCACAGTATTTTTTCAAGTATTTTATTCTTATTTTTACATCTTTATTGGATTATAATTGCTTTACAATGTTGTGTTAGTTTCTGCTGTACAACAAATGAGTCAGCTATATGTAAACCTATATACCCTCCCTCTTGAGCCTCCCTCCCCCCCACCCTCCCCATCCCACCCCTCTAGGTGGTCACGAAGCACTGAGCTGATCTCCCTGTGGTATACAGCAGCTTCCCAGTAGCTAGCTATTTCACACATGGTAGTGTATATACATCAATGCTACTCTCAATTCGTCCCACCCTGTTTCCACAAGTCTATTCTCTACATCTGTGTCTCTATTCCTACCCTGCCACTAGGTTCATCAGTACCATTTTTCTATATTCCATATACATGCATTAATATACAGTATTTGTTTTTCTCTTTCTGACTTACTTCACTCTGTATGACAGACTCTAGGTCCATCCACACCACTACAAATGACTCGATTTTATTCCTTTTTATGGCAGAGTAATATTCCATTGTATACATGTACCACATCTTCTTTATCCATTTATCTGTTGATGGACATTTAGGTTGCTTCCATACCCTGGCTATTGTAAATAGTGTTGCAATGAACATTAGGGTACATGACTCTTTCAATTATGGTTTGCTCAGGGTATATGCCCAGTAGTGGGATTGCTGGGTCATATGGTAATTCTATTTTTAGTTTTTTGTTTGTTCCCTTTTTCCTCTTGCTGTACACGGGCCTTTCACTGCTGTGGCCCCCCACCCCCACTGCAGAGCACAGGCTCCGGACGCGCAGGCTCAGCGGCCATGGCTCACAGACCCAGCCGCCCCGCAGCATGTGGGATCTTCCCGGACCGGGGCACGAACCCATGTCCCCTGCATCAGCAGGCGGACTCTCAACCACTGCGCCACCAGGGAAGCCCTATTTTTAGTTTTTTAAGGAAACTCCATACCGTTCTCCATAGTGGCTGTATCAATTGACATTCCCACCAGTAGTGCAGGAAGGTTCCCTTTTTTCCATACCCTCTCCAGCATTTATTGTTTGTAGATTTTTTGACCATTTTGACCAGTGTGAGGTGAAATGTATGTCTTCTTTGGATAAATGTCTATTTAGATCTTCTGCTCATTTTTCAATTGGGTTGTTTTTTTGCTGTTGAGTTGTATGGGCTGTTTGTATATTTTGGTGATTAATCCCTTGTCTGTCATATCATTTGCAAATACTTTCTCCCATTCCATAGGTTGTCTTATCTTTTTTTTTTTATGGTTTCCTTTGCTGTGCAAAAGCTTTTCAGTTTGATTAGGTCCCATTTGTTTATTTTTGTTTTTATTTCTGTTGCCTCAGGAGAGAGACCTAAGAAAACATTGGTAGATTTATGTCAGAGAATGTTTTGCCTATGTTCTCTTCTCAGTGTTTTATGGTGTCATGTCCTGTGTTTGTCTTTCAGCCATTTTGTGTTGTAACTTCATTGAGTTACTTGCAGCTGTCCAACTTTCCCAGCACCACTTGCTGAAGACTGTCTTTCCCATTTTATATTCTTGCCTCCTTTGTCAAAGATTAATTAACCACAGCTGTGTGGATTTATTTCTGGGCTCTCTATTCTGTTCCATTGATCTGTATGTCTGTTTTTGTACCAATACCACACTGTTTTGATTACTGTAGCTTTCTAGTATTGTCTGAAGTATGGGAGAATTAAGCCTCTTCCTTTGTTTTTTCCCCTCAGGATTGCTTTCACAGTTCTGGGTCTTTTATGGTTCCATACAAAAATGTCATGGGTAATTTGATAGGGATCACATTAAATCTGTAGATTGCTTTGTGTAGTATTGCCATTTTAACTGTATTAATGCTTCCAAGTCAAGACATGGGATATCTTTCCATTTATTTGAATTATTATGCTTGTTTAAATTTTTAAATTGTTTTTTCTTTCATTGACTTAAAGAATCCCTTATGTAAAATTCTGATACATAGAAATCCTCAACTAATGTCAACCTTAAAATTAATTGCAAAACAATACTATATTCTTACTATTCTTTAAATGGAATATGTATTTTACATTTGGTTTTATTTTACTAGATTTGCCTTATTATTAAAACTAAATATAAAAATCAGTTCTCTCAAAGGATTCATATTAACTGATTAGCTAATAAATTAGTGCTGGTTGAATAAGAATTTACTAGAAACATTAAAGTTCCTAGTAATGGATAAAGTGTGGTCAGGGAGTGGGGGATATCAAGGTTGATAAGATTGAAATTGTTTGCTCAGAGTACAAATGAAAAGGGTTGTGTTATCTAAAATTTTAAACAAATATTAAAATCTAGAACCAATGTTAAAATCCTTAAAGGTGTTCTGGCTTTTTACTAACAGCATTTGTTGGCAATTCTAAACAATGTCAAAACAAACAACCCAATCGAAAAATGGGCAGAAGACCCAAATAGACATTTCTCCAAGGAAGACATACAGATGACCAGTAGGCAAGTGAAAAGATGCTCAACATCACTAATTATCAGAGAAATGCAAATCAAAACTACCATGAGGTACCACCTCACACTGGTCAGAATGGCTATCACGAAAAAGTCTACAAATAAGAAATGCTGAAAAGGGTGTGGAGAAAAGGGAACCCTCCTACACTGTTGGTGGGAATGTAAGTTGGTGCAACCACTACGGAAAATAGTATGGAGGTTCATCAGAAAACTAAAAATAGAACTACCATATGATCCAGCAATCCCACTCCTGGGAATATACCCAGACAAAACTATAATTCAAAAAGATACATCCACCCCTATGTTCATAGCATCACTATTCACAATAGCCAAGACATGGAAGCAACCTAAATGTCCATCAATAGATGAATCGATAAAGACGATGTGGTACATATATACAACAGAATACTACTCAGCCATAAAAAAGAATGAAATAATGCCATTTGCAGCAACATGGATGCAACTAGAGATTATCATACTAAGCGAAATTAGTGAGACACAGAAAGATAAGTACCATGTGATATCACTTATATGTGGAATCTAAAATATTGTGCAAATGAATGTATCTACAAAGCAGAAACAGACTCACAGAAAATGGACTCGTGGTTGCCAAGTGGGAGGGGGTTAGGGAGAGGGCTGGACTGGGAGTTTGAGGTTAGGAGATGCAAACTATTATATTTAGAATGGATAAGCAACAAAGTCCTACTGTATAGCACAGGGAACTATATCCAATCCCCTGCAATAAACCATAATGGAAAAGAATATAAAAATGTATAGAATTGAGCCACTTTGCTGTACAGAAATTATCACAACATTGTAAAGCAACTATACTTCAAGTTAAAGAAAAAGAGATCCTTATTTTATCACATAAATAGAAGGGGAAAAGGTTATGATGTTTAAGATTCGTAGACAACTGAATACCTATTAGATATTTGATAGTAAGGAATAACAGATTTTTTAAAAAAGTATGATGATGATATTAAAAAAAGCCTAATAGTTAAAAGCATATAATAGGATATAGAAATCAATGTATGTGGTTGAAATAACATCAACTAGAACTTCAGATTGTTTGGGACAATTAAAAAATCAAATTTCATCTTATTATACTTGTCACAGATCCTGTATCTATATACAAGTGTCTGCTTATAAATATTTCATGTCTTATTTTATCTATAAAGATTAATTGGTTTTAAATTTGAATAAGTTACTTACATCATAAAGCATTAAATCTGTTTCAAAATAACATGTACATCCAATGCATTAAGATTATATAATATAGGTGGCGTATTTGTAGCCCATTGTGTTCTATTTAATAAATTAAGCACCAACTGCCTATTTTTCATAAAATGTGTTCATGAAAAGTAGACATGACCCAAGTTAAACAAATCATATACTTATCTTCCAAGAAAGCCAATATGCTCATATATAAATGACACTGCAGAATGCCCTGAGAGAACATAGTTCTTATATCACTATGTCAGCAAAAATAGGATTCAAGTTTACTTTAACAGTGCTAGGCCAGAAGTTGAATTTTCTAGAAGATATACTCATAAAACTTTTACAATATTAGCACAGCTATGAACAATTATCTTTAACATCACTAGTAATACTAAAAGTGCAGGAAGTGCAAGCTCTGAACTCCATGAATCATATTATTCAAATTGTGCATGTGTACGTGTATACTCATTTAGAAGGATGAGTCTCATCAATAATTTTAACCTAATTGACATTTGTATTTTGATCCCATGAGAAAGTTATATATCCCTATACAACATTAAATACTCTTATATGTAATGTCTTACTCCTTATAACAAATCAGATGAATTTTTTTTTTCAGAATTCTATCTAATTCTAAAAGTAGTTGGAATTCCTCAATGTATTACCTATTTTATCTTTCTTTATTCTTTAAATACACGTAGGAGAAACACAGGCCATTTATTTCTTAGCCACTTCAATTAAAATTACAATTACTTCACTTGAGTCACTTAGGTTGTATGTGAAAAACCTGCTGGCATAACTACATGATTTATAAGTGTCTTACATGAAATATTACAATGGTTAACATTCACCATAGCAATTCGGAATTACTTTATTGATATAGCAATATATTTAAGTTTGCTTCAAAGTCATTTATGAAATAAGTCATAACAAACAATTTTTTTAGTAAACCTCAATATGTCAAATCTATACTGAATTTTAAATTGTGGCACTAAATCTAAACATTATAGTAAGTCAGTTTGAAAACCGACTTTACACAGAGACATATTGGGACACTAAGTTGATTTAGAAGGTCATCGGGAATATTGGGAGAATTTAACCTATTTGCTTGTATCCAGATTTTATCATTGTAACTGAACTCATTTGTTATTTCACAGCCTGTGTTATACATAAAAAGAAGAATTTATAATCAGGAAAATAAAAACACATCCGTAAGGCAAGTACCAGATATTTTTATAGGAGAACTAATCTACCAAAAGATAATAAGGAAACTGCAAATGATCAAACGTATTTTCAATTCAAGGTGAGATTTTACCAAGGAATAAATTATCCTCATGCCTGTTAGCAGACCTTCATGGTAAATGGTGCCCTAAAGATGCTACTGCTTTTAAGGAAAGAGCACCACCAGTGGTGGAAATGGTTCCAAACGCAAAGCATGGAGTTACAAGTGTCAATCTTCAGAATTCTTAGGGCACATTATTACATCTAAAAAAATAATGATGTCATAATACAGTATTGCATGGTGATGAATGTAACCTAAGCTATAATATAATGCTTAGTACAGTATACCAAAGGGCAATAAATGATTATGACTGACTTTCTAAAAATATATATAATGACAATAATAAAATTTTCTAGGAATAAATTCCTTTATAATATATATGTAAAAGACATTACCTACTCTCATTTACTCAATCCATTTGTAGAGTTTAATTAATACTAAACATTGACAATATTATCAACATATGGGCTGATAGCTGTCACTAGAAATATAAAGAATAAATATAATTGGAGTTAGTTATCTTTTTCTTAAATATTGGTAAATATGCATAATTACACTTGTGAATGAAGTTTTTGTAAAAGAGTGGCTAATGCTTACAGGGAAAATTGATGAATTTTATATTTCTTTTGATAGATTGTTTGATGTTTAATTATGATTTACAAGAGAAAAAGGACAGCATATACTAGAGTTATAGCTTGTACTTGTTTTGCCAGAAATTCTGTCAAGATTTTATATTACTAAATCTGAAATTACTTCTATAGTTCAATAGATTATGTGAAACTTTCATTATTTTGTTTTACTATCAAGGTTTATTTCCTATAGAAATTTATTGATTCAATCTGGTTCAAGATTGTGTGTTCAAAGATCCAAATGGAAGAAAACAAAATGAAGTAAAAAGAGGTGACTTTAATATACAACTAAACTATGAATAACAGAAGTACAGAGATGTAAATTAAATGTTAAATCCTGAATTACAGGTAGTCTACACTTTTCCAGAACAGTAGACAATTACTTTTGAGTTTGGTATTATTTATATTTCTCTGTTAATACAGAAATGTGAGAGGCTTTAGAAATTCAAATTGTTAAAATAAAAGGTGCCAATAAAGTAGAATCATTTTAATCAAAGGTAACAGATTTTTTCAAAAGCTTGTTTCTTAACTGTGAAGCTTTCACTGAGATTTGATTTATAGAGAATCTACTCATAGAATCTTAAATTAGATAGATGATGTAATCATTGAATATATATGGAAAATACTTCTCACACACTATTCTTTAAAGCTCAAAATTTCCAAAAGCTTACTAAAACAGGTATGCCTCCCCTCTCCTCTGTCCCAACCATCTCCCCTCCCTCCCTCCCTCCCCATCTATCTTGGCAATGATGATAGATGTGTTTTAGAATGAACTGAGTTTGGACATAAGACACTGGAATGAACTGTCATTGACGTTAAAGTTTTGTTTGGTAATCAGATAAGGATTCCTCTGTAATTACCATCATTGTAGTATTAGGAAAATCACTTCATATAGAATCTATTTTTTATGTGTAAAATAAAGTCAAAGAACCACAGAACATACCCTCCTGTAACAAAACTGTGATTCAAGGAATAGTTTAAATTATTTTTAAATTGTCAATTGCTTTACAATGTATAGATTATTCTGTAGATTATTCTAATCACTTCAGTAATACCTACCATATAAAAATGACTTTGCATACGTGTTGAATAAAAATGGAAGAAAGAGATGGAATATACTTTCACTCACAGTATGAGATACTAGCTAATGTGGACCAACTCTTAACTGAGAATGATTTATGTTTATATGTATCAGTAGAGAAAGACAAGGCTAAAATCTGAAAAAGGAAATGAATATTTTGTGACCCATCATTTAGGGCAACTTTTTACCTAAGACTGTCTATTTTGGAAAAGGTAGCTAAAAGAATGAGAAGCTATGCATGGATTCTATCAGCCTCTTGGAGACAGAGAGACAGGTTTTGGAGTCCAGGGTCCACCAAGGAAGGGGTGGCTTGTTAAACCTCCAATTGGCTCCCTGAAGGGCGAAACTATTAATAAGCAGGAATGAAAAAACTAGAAACATATTAGCCTTCACATGCACTGAAGTCCAAAGTCATGTTATTTTAAACAGATTAACTGCATTATACTAATCCAGGGATGATAGTGTACCTATGTTCATTCCATAAGCAAAGGTAAATATTCTTGGAAGGACTTAATGAGACTACGTATAATTTTTTTTGTATAAATGTCTATCATTCAATCAAAATTACCAAGCACTTGAGGAAACAAGGTGATAGGACTGAAAGCCAGAAGAAAATTAGATAACAGAAACACAGCCACAGAGGACGATGACAATGATCATATAAGACAAAATAAAAATGCTTAAATGTTCACAGCGATAAAGTTATTTAGCAGAGAACTGAAATCTATGAAAAAGAATCAAATGTTAATTCTAGGAGTGAAAAACGCATTAATTAAGGCTGTTTAAGAATTCAACAGGCCAGTCTAGCAGCATGTTGGTTAAAGGCAAAGAGGATTAAGTAATTGAGGATGTATCGGGAGAAAACACTCAGGGGAGATGAATTACGCATAACTATGCATTATGAATAGTGCATAATGAATATAAGAAAACTGAAAGAGGGCTTAATAAATCTATGGATGAATCGATGATGAAAATGTAATATACATATATCATAATAAAATATTATATATAATGGATATATATAATGAAATATTATTCAGACATAAAGAGGAAATCCCGCCATTTACAACAACATGGTTGAAACTGGAGAGCATTATACTAAGTAAGAAAAGCCAGACATGGAAAGACAAATACTGCATTATCTTGCTTATAGGTGAAGTGTAAAAAAGTCAAACTCACAGAACCAGAGAGTAGAATTGTGGTTGCCAGGGGCCATGGGTGGGAATGAAGGGAACGGGGAGTGTTGGTCAAAGGCACAAACTTTCAGTTATAAGATGAATAAGTTCTGGGGATCTATCAAGCTGATTATAATTAAAAATGAATGTACAACATGGTGATTATAGTTATTAATATCTACTGTATTGTACACGTGAAACTTGCTAAGAGGGTAGATCTGAAGTGTCTTTACCAAACACACAAAAATGTTAACTCTGTGAGGTGATAAGTTAATTAACTTGTGGTAATCATTTCACAATGTATACTAAGTTATCACGTTGTACACCTTCAAAAATCATGTTGTACAACCTCAATGTATACAACCTTTGTCAATAATACCTCTGTAAGTCTGGAAAAAACTAAGTATGAAAAAATAATAAACCTAAAATCAATTAAAAAAGAAATCTACAGGAACCTATGGTTCAAACCTATAGTTAGAACCTAGTCTAGTGTACATGTTAGTAAGACAAAGGCTAAGAATATTCCAAAATTAGGGAAATTCAAAAAAACACAGATTCAAGAAGTGCTATGAAGAAAGTCAATCCTTAAGCACATCACGGTAGAACTGCTGAAAATCCAAACAAAAACTCAAAGGCATTTTCAGCAACGCCAAATACAGGTAATTCATCGTCAAGAAACCTATGATGAAGGGAGGACTAAGGGGTAAAATCAGGCAAAAGAAAAACAAGATAAGATGAACTCAAAATGTATATTTAAGTGAGAAAATATAAAGAAATAGTGGCTGTGCACAGCAACGTCTTGTATTTAAAATTTTATTAAAGGACATAAGAAAGGAGTGCGACTTCCACTCTGAATACAGAAAACTGCAAGAGAATATCTCTCTCCAACTACAAGTGAGCAACAACCAGATAAAACACAAGAATATAATTCGTTTGTTTGTTTTTTGTGGTACGCGGGCCTCTCACTGTTGTGGCCTCTCCCGTTGCGGAGCTCGGGCTCCGGACGCGCAGGCTCAGCGGCCATGGCTCACGGGCCCAGCCGCTCCGCGGCATGTGGGATCTTCCCAGACCGGGGCACGAACCCGTGTTCCCTGCATTGGCAGGCGGACTCACAACCACTGCGCCACCAGGGAAGCCCACAAAAATATAATTTTTGGGAATTGGTCAAAGAGCTGAAGTTACAAGGCTCTTGTCACTCCTCTGAATTTCAAGGAGTGACAAGCTCTTCTGGAGAGAAGAGGCATAGGAATTGTAGGCAGGGCTCAGACAGAAATAATAACAAACACCAAAACAAAAAATATTCTAAAGGAAAACTGTAGGGTAGGGCTGGACACCAGTTCCCATAGCAGCAAGCTCTACACATAAAGGGAGTGTGTATTGTTTCAGAAACTCTTGTACATGGGCCTCCTCTAGATTTTTAATAGAAAGACTGGGGGCAGCGGAAAAGACTGAAGTCTCCTTACGCTGCCAGAACGCCACAGGGGATGGTCCGGTGCCACTGGAGAACGGGAAAGCCATGTAGATAGCTCTTCTAACCCTCATGATGGAGCAGCAGCAGATTTTCTCAGACACAGGCCCGCAGGGATATGTTTACAGAAGAACCCATCTGCATCTAGGGAAGGGTTGGGAAACACCACCTTCATGCTCCCAAGGGCAAGGCAAAAATCCTTGGCATCCCAAGGCTTCTGGGGAAGTACAGACGCCAAATCCTCTGCCCTTGCAGGAGAGGCAAGAAAAACAGTCCTTGAATGCCTCGCCAAAACAAGACAGTGCTTGGCTATCACTGAGAAAAGAGGAGATAACTTTCTCCTGCACAAGACCCACATTAGATACAAGGTAGAGGTCAGCTGCCATGGGTGGGGCAGAGGCAGGAACACTGAGAAGGCCCATCCCCCGACGCCAAATACACCTGCCATTCAAAGACCAGTGATAGAGCAGGACAGCCCAAAACTCCCTAAATCGAATGTAAGCAAAAGCAATAGCATCAATAATACCAAGTACACAGCTGCAGCATCTACCTCTGGGGAAGAGACCAGAGCAGAGAGACCACTCTGTGATTCAAGAACACAGGAACAAAGGGAAACATGAGGGAAACATGGACAGAAACACTAAGTTCTCAGAACCTCAGGACTAACAGGAAGCACACACAATGATGGCTTGTTGCTGAACGAATGTGAAGTCTGTGGGATTGTAAGACTGATAACAGCAAAACACAAGTCTATCTCAACCACCCAGCATACGAACTTAACTCTCCACAATAACGGACTGACAAAGAAGCAGGTACACCCATTTCTGGTCGTAAACCGTATGTATCTCAGTCTCACTTGTTCTTAATTTTATGTCTGAAAATTTTATTTATTTATTATATCCGAGATGAGAAATTCCTTTAACACTCTCTCCAATAAACTACTTACGGGTAAGGAATGATTCTACTGGACTGGAAAATATGTCAGTTGAGCACTGAAAATAAAATGCAAAGAGAAAATTTTTTAAAATCAAATACAATAAAGCATCTAAGACCTGTGGGATAGAATAAAAACTTAACATACAGTATTTTATTCATAGAGGGAGAAGAGAGAGAATGGCCAAGAAGTTATTTGAAGAGAGAATGGCCCCCAAATTCCAAAATAAAGGAATACAAAACATGCAAAGAAGTTTAGCTAAGTGCAACAAGATAAATACAAAATGAAAGAAAAATTAAGAAAAAAATTATAGTCAATTTGCTGATAAACAAATGTAAATAACATCTTGATGGGAAAAGAAAAATAGCAGTTCATATAGAGGATACAAGAATTTAAACAGTTTTCAGAAACTACACAAGACACAGAAAGTGGAGAAATACCTTTATAATTCTAAAAGAAAAATATTTCAAACAGGATTTCTATACCAAGCAAAAATATACTAATGGGTCGAGAAAAAAATAGAAGACAATAGTAGAAGGCATGAAGATGATTCATATACTGAGTTGAAGGACAGGAATTTTGAAGATTTAAGCAGCTATTATGAATATTATGATGGATTAAAGGAATATGACCTTAGTAAACAGTTGGGAATTGCAATAAATGGAAATGAAAATGATTTAAAAATAACACAGATTTTAGAAGAGAAAAGTACAATAATCAAAATGAGAAATTCACCATTTGTTGTTAGTAGCGGGTTGGGTAGGATAGAAGAAATGATCAGTCAAGTTGAACGTCTATCAGTGAAAATGCTTTGGTCTCAAGGTATAGAGAAAAAAGATTGAAGAAAGATTACCAACAAGAGTCTAATATAACTAGAGTTGGAGTCACAGAAAGAGAAGACAGACTGGGGCAGAATAAGGTATATGAATGACAAGGATTATTTTTTTCCAGTTTGATTACAAACATACACTTAGATATCCACACATTTCAGCAGACACTAACCAGGATAAATATCAAGAAAATCACATCATAGTAAAACTGCTGAAAAATACAAGGAAAAATTGAAAACAGCCAGAGAACAAAAGAATTATTATACACAGAGCAACACTGAAATGAATGACAGCTAACTTTTCAGATACCACTAAAGCCACAGGTAAAGCAATGATATCACTAAAGTGCCAAAAGAAATGTTTCAACACAAAATCCAGGAAATTTTTTTTTACAATGAAGAGGAAATACTTTTACTGTTAAATAAAAGCTGAGGATTGTAGCCACAAGACCTGTACTGGAAGAAATGCTGAAGAATGCTCTTTAGGCAAAAAGATAATGACATCAGATAAAAACTCAGTATCAGAAATGGCAAACAAGTGGGAAAATACACAATATTTTTCTATTTGTTTCTTGAAGGCAAATGACTAAGAATAACATTGAAAATATGTAGAAGAAAAATATAGGAAAACAGAAGTAAAGAGGGTGAAAAATATAAAGTATGAAATAAGAACAAAAAAGAAAATGGGATTTTAGAATCATGAAGGGTGAAGTGGAAAGCAGAATATTAAGTCTAAGTGTTGAAATTTTGAAGATGGCTAATGTAAACTCAAAAAAATACCAAAAATGATTAAAATATATATGTAATTAAAGTCAGTAGACTATAAATTAATGAAATAGAAGAGTCAAGAAATAGACCTACATATATATGATCTTAATTTTCAACGAAAGTGTCAAAGCACTTCAATGGGTTAATAATAATATATTCAACAAACTGTGTTGGAAGAATTTGATAATCATTGCATTATTTACATATTATATATATCCTTACTAACAATGAAATGGGAGGGAAGGGGGCAGGGCACAACCTTTGAAAGAATGACGTAATGATGTAACCCAAGGACATGACAAACTGAGTACAGCCAAATGGGTCCAAGATGGTGGACAAGTCAACTTGCACTAGACCTTGAGCCTCAGTATACGCTCACTGTAACACATCAGCAAGCTAAATGACACACCCACAGGCACCATGACAGTTCCAAGACGGACCATAAGGATCAAAAAGTGGGCTGTGGCCCAATTCCTGGAAATCCCCACCCCTTCCCCAAATAGCTGGAATACTCCTCCCACTCATTAGCCTATGAAATCACCCACCCCTATAAAAGCTGACAACCCCATACCCTGGTGCCTTTCTCACCTTCTGAGATGGCCCACACTCTGTCTGTGGGGTGTGTTTCTCCCTAAATCCACTTCTTACCTATCACTTTGTCTCTCACTGAATTCTTTCTGCAATGAGACATCAAGAACCTGAGCTTCATTAAATCCTGAAACCAGGTGTGTGATCTCAGTTGGAAGACTGTGGGTTTTGGCCGGGTTCGAGTCCCAGCACGGGGGTTCAAGTCCCAGTCTGAGGAGCACGGTTTCAATGCTATATGCCAAAATGACAAAAAATTACATTGAAATGGATCAATCTAAATCTAAGAGCTTAACCTGTAAAATCTTCTAGCAGAAATTATATGAAAATTTCTTATTTACCTTGTGATAGGTAAAAGATTCCTTAGATAGGATACCAAAATCATAAACTGTGAATGAGATTGATGAATTAGACTTCTTCCCTACTCAGAAGATATTCTTAGCAAAATACAAAGTAAAGCTACAGACCAGTAGAAAATATTTGCAAGACTTTTACTTGATAAAGGAATTGTATTCAGGATATATATATGTTAAATATATATATATATATTTAGGTAATAAGAAAAATAACCTATTAGAAATAAAAACTGACAGATGCTCCCAAGATAAGGGGAAACACACATGAAAAATTGCTCAGCATAAAGTCACGAGGGAAATGTAAAGTAAAACTACAATAAGATGTCACAACATACCTACTAGAAGGCCTAAAACTAAAGATCTGCACATCTGTTGTGATTGGTTAGTTATGATTTCAAGTCCACTTGTTTATGGATTAAATGAAGTTGTTTGATCTAAGGGTCAGTATGTTTACATTGGGGAGGCTGAGTCAGGATGATGTCAGCACAACTGTTGTGCTGAGTGCTTACTGATATGAACATATGGAGGAATGACTACTGATGTAATGGGCATGTGAACTTTAAGTACCAAGGTTTTTATGAGGACTTAATGATAGTGTTTGGCCTGGGCAAGGCTACTCTTTGCTGACCTAAATAGCTCTCCAAAGACCTTGAGACATTAGCTCCTGCCTTGGCAAGGCTACTCTTTGCCAGCTGTGGTGAAAACTGTGCACTGATCCCAAGAACAAGATCACCTTGCCTGCCTGCACCAGTGCCTTGGTTCCACTAGAATCATGTTCTAGCAATGAGGGGCTTTCTGTTTGCACTGGCAGCTGGACATCAGCTATTGAATGGCTAAGCTGTCTCTTCTGAGAATGAGCTCGTAGAAAGGTACACCTCAGCTAAATTTGGACTTTGTACCTTTCATCTCCCCTTTGCCTGGAACAATAGTGTGATTAATCCATCATTGGTTTGGAGTGTTATGTCTTTATTGGCTTATTAAGAGACATTATCCTGTATGCTATTGACTTGTGAAATATTATAAACAATAATTCGCACAATGAATGTGTGGGAAATATAATATTGGCAAAAGACAATGTCAGTCTGTGCATAATTTGTCCCAAAACAAAATGACTGGTGTAGCTGGCAACCCAACTCAAAGTAATAATAATTAATATTGGTTGGTGCTGTAAGATGTACCGTACTCCATGTCAAATTTGAAAAACAGTTCAATAAATTACACTAAATTCATGACCAACTAAAATCTGGTGAAGCCCATCATTACTGATTGACAAACTTTAAACTTAATGAACTATTTACCATCTATGCCATCTGACTGAAATTCTAAATAGCTCGTGAATAGACAAATTGTGCTGGTATAGTTGGGATACTAATGCTGGCCACAATACTCATCTTAATACTGCTCTACCATATTACAAATGATTTGGAACACTCTACTAAGGGTCTCTATGATAAAACACTTTAAACGCTGTTGTGAAAGACAGGAGGATAATAATTTGCTTCTCTAATCACTTAAGGGGTGCTTTAGGGATAGACTGGATTATGTGTTAACTTCTGAGGACCCCTGGAGACCTATTGAAGACTTAGTCTCAACAAAACTTACCATACTCCAGATGTTGGCCTGATCACCCAACCCAGCGAGTTATAGCCTATATTGTGAAGAGCAAATAAGAAATTCCAGAGGTCTTATTAGGAGCCATTAGTGACACAGATGCGGACAGACAGAAAGGAAAGGCCCCAAAGGTAATTTCCAGAGCAGGAAGAAACCCAGGCCCTTTTGCTCCTAAAGGCATCAATTCAAGAAGATGATGATGACGATGATTATTATAACCCTTTGACCCTAGTAACTTTAACCTACTAGACGCTAAGTGCCCAAGAATAGATAAGACTACAACAAATGATAATATGGAACCAGAGTGACTGAACAGAGAACCATACAAGAAATGACAGAAATTAGAAAGGAATTCCAACAAGCTGATTTGGACAGAGAAACCCAGAGGTATTAGATTTACATTTCAGAAGTTAGACAAGAGGTGATCCTCACAGGCACAGAGATTATGCAACTCAGACCCATTACCAGTGACGCTGAGTTTAATCAACATCTTAGAGTAGTTGGAGAAAATTATAGTTAGCCATATATCTGCTAAAAAATTATCGAAACCTTTCCTCAAATAAAATTATAAAGCCAAATGATTTCACTGGTAAATTCACTTAAGTATTTAAGAAGAATTGTATCAATCTTTCACAATTAAAAAAAAATAGAGGAGGAAGTACTTTCTACTTTATGAGGAGAGACTTACCCTGATATCAAAACCGAAGAGACTACACAAAAAATGTGTATATAAAATTAACATTCATCATGAACACAGTCATAAATATTCTTAACTATTAGGAAATCAACTCCAGCGATATGAAAATGGTAGTATGCCATGACCAAGTGTCATGATTTTAATGATTTCATCAAACATATTGGACTAAATATACACCAAATAGAGCTGGAAATTGGTAGGATGCATGATCAGCTGGTCTGTAGCATGCAGTAGCCCTAAGGATGCCTGAAAACTTGGCCCCTCGTCAGATATTCCTCACCATACTAACTCAGTGAGTCTGTACTGGATCCACTTACACGAGACTCTGGCCAAATTTACTGTTAACAAACTGAACAGCTGTAACTCACTGAGATTCATTGATGGAGTAATCCTTAACTTACACATAAGCTGAAATTAATGAGATGCAGTTGAAGGTTTCCCGGGTGGAAAGGTTTGCTTTAATTAAGGTTGTTTGAACCCACAGAGCCCTATTTCTTGCACGCAGGGTGGGGATGCTGATTGATGTGTCTGGGAGTCACCAGCCCTGTAGAACTTGACTATACATGCTGTGCTGCCTACCTCATTTCCTTCTTTGGAGTAAGCTTGCTACGGGCCATTTGTGTTTTGTGAATTTGACTCTCAATTTAAAACAAAAACTGCCGATTCTGGCCAAGCAGATTAGGCATTACAGTAAGACTGCAGGATTCTCTACTGATTGATCGTATTATTCCTTTAGACCACAGAACCTTATTAGGAAGTTATACTAGAAAATGTTTTAAAAAATCATTCGTATTCTTATCAACCACTCTAAAGAGTCTAGGAAACAACCATACAAAACATGTGTTAATTTGATAGAGAAAACAATTTCAAAAACAATTTCAAAATGACTTAAGATATTAAATAAATTTTGAATAAACAGATTTGCTATGTTTATAAGTATTTATTTAAATCCCAGTTAAACACTGAGCTTGATATCCTGAGTGATTTGGACAATTTATTCTAAGTTTTTTTTTTTTAGAGAGAAACGTTGCAAGTAACAAAGTCAACTTCATAAAAGAAAACAAAAGTGAGAAGTTTCATCCTATCATATGTAAGTGCAATGTACAGGGCCATAATGGTTTTAAAATACTGTTAAAGCAAGAAAAAATAAAACAGCAGTTAGAAATGGATATATGTATTTTTATATTCAATTATAAATTTTATAATTTATAGCATTTCTTAAGTTATAAAGTTGTTAGATAAGCAAAGAAGAAAAACAAGGGGATTGTGGGATAGTGTGGGGGAAACTTCTCTTATCACTTCAAATTGTCTTGTTCTTGTGCCTACATAAATTAGAAAAAAATAGAAATCTCAACTATACATTTTGTTTATGTAAATGTTTTATATTAACTTTACATATTTGAAGATGTAATTTCTCAGGGATTATAAACATTTCTTTTTAAACTAACACTGTTGCATCACTTTTTCTAAAAGTGTCCATTAGCATGTAATATTGTTTTATATCCACTTTTATGCAATTAAGAAAAGCACAAAGGAGACAGGAGAAGAAGGCGGAAGAGTAAGACACGGAGATCACCTTCCTCCGCACAGATACATCAAAAATACATCTGCACGTGGAACAACTCCTACAGAACACCTACTGAACGCTGGCAGAAGACCTCAGACCTCCCAAAAGGCAAGAAACTCCCCATGTACCTGAGTAGGGCAAAAGCAAAAAGAATAAACCGAGACAAAAGAATAGGGACGGGACCTGCACCAGTGGGAGGGAGCCGTGAAGGGGGAAAGGTGTCCACACACTAGAAGCCCCTTCCCTGGCGGAGACGGCGGGGAGGCGGAGGGGGAGAGCTTCGGCACCGCGGAGGAGAGCGCAGCAACAGGGGTGCGGAGGGCAAAGCGGGGAGATTCCCGCACAGAGGATCGGTGCCGACCGGCACTCACCAGTCCGAGAGGCTTGTCTGCTCTCCCGCCGGGGCGGGCGGGGCTGGGAGCTGAGGCTCGGGCTTCCGTCGGAGCGCAGGGAGAGGACTGGGGTTGGCGGCGTGAACACAGCCTGACGGGGGTTAGTGCGCCACGGCTGGCCGGGAGGGAGTCCGGGGAAAAGTCTGGACCTGCCGAAGAGGCAAGAGACTTTTTCTCCCCTCTTTGTTTCCTGGTGCGCGAGGAGAGGGTGTTCAGAGCCCCGCCTAGATGAGCTCCAGAGACGGGCGCGAGCCACGGCTAACAGCGCGGACCCCAGAGACGGGCAGGAGACGCTAAGGCTGCTGCTGCCGCCCCCAAGAAGCCTGTGTGCGAGCACAGGTCACTCTCCACACCCCCTTCCGGGGGGCCTGTGCAGCCCGCCACTGCCAGGGTCCCGGGATCCAGGGACAACTTCCCCCGGAGAACGCACGGCGGGCCTCAGGCTGGTGCAATGTCTCGCCGGCCTCTGCCGCCGCAGGCCCGCCCCGCACTCCGTGCCCCTCCCTCCCCCCGGCCTGAGTGAGCCAGAGCCCCCGAATCAGCGGCTCCTTTAACCCAGTCCTGTCTGAGTGAAGAAGAGACGCCCTCCAGTGACCTACAGGCAGAGGCGGGGCCACATCCAAAGCTGAGCCCCTGGGAGCTGTGAGAACAAAGAAGAGAAAGGGAAATCCCTCCCAGCAGCCTCAGAAGCACCAGATTAAATCTCCACCATCAACTTGATGTACCTGCATCTGTGGAATACATGAATAGACAATGAATCATCCCAAATTGAGGAGGTGGACTTTGGAGGCAAAGATATATTATTTTTTCTCCTTTTCCTCTTTTTGTAAGTGTGTATGTGTATGCTTCTGTGTGAGATTTTGTCTGTATAGCTTTGCTTTCACCATTTGTCCTAGAGTTCTGTCCTTTTTTTACTTTTCAAAAAAATTTTTTTATTATTTTTTATTTTACTAAATTTATTTTATCTTACTTTATTTTATTCTCTTTCTTTCTTTCGTTCGTTCTTTCTTTCTACTTTTTCTCCCTTTTATTCTGAGCCATGTGGATGAAAGGCTCTTGGTGCTGCAGCCAGGAGTCAGTGCTGTGCCTCTGAGGTGCAAGAACCAACTTCAGGACACTGGTCCAGAAGAGACCTCCCAGCTCCACGTAATATCAAATGGCGAAAACCTCCCAGAGATCTCCATCTCAACACCAGCACCCAGCTTCACTCAACGACCAACAAGCTACAGTGCTTGATACCCTATGACAAACAATTAGCAAGACAGGAACACAACCCCACCCATTAGCAGAGAGGCTGTCTAAGATCATAATAAGTCCACAGACACCCCAAAACACACCACCAGACGTGGACCTGCCCACCAGAAAGACAAGATCCAGCCTCATCCACAGAACACAGGCACTAGTCCCCTCCACCAGGAAGCCTACACAACCCACTGAACCAACCTTAGCCACTGGGGACAGACACCAAAAACAATGGGAATTACAAAACTGCAGCCTGCAAAAAGGAGACCCCAAACACAGTAAGATAAGCAAAATGAAAAGACAGAAACACACAGCTTTAAATGATACATTAAACAAGATGGACTTAATTGATATTTATAGAACATACCATCCAAAAACAACAGAATACACATTTTTCTCAAGTGCTCATGGAACATTCTCCAGGACACATCATATGTTGGGTCACAAATCTAGCCTTGGTAAATTTCAGAAAACTGAAATCGTATCAAGTATCTTTTCCGACCACAATGCTTTGAGACTAGATATCAATTTCAGTAAAACACCTGAAAAACTACAAACACATGGAAGCTAAACAATACATTACTTAATAACGAAGTGATGACTGAAGAAATCAAAGAGGAAATCAAAAAATACCTAGAAACAAATGACAATGGAGACACAACGACCGAAAACCTATGGAATGCAGCAAAAGCAGTTCTAAGAGGGAAGTCTATAACAGTACAATCCTACCTTAAGAAACAGGAAACATCTCGAATAAACAACCTAACATTGTACCTAAAGCAATTAGAGAAAGAAGAACAAAAAAACCCCAAAGTTAGCAGAAGGAAAGAAATCATAAAGATCAGATAAGAAATAAATGAAAAAGAAATGAAGGAAATGATAGCAAAGATCAATAAAACTGAAACTGGTTCTTTGAGAAGACAAACAAAATTGATAAACCATTAGCCAGGCTCATCAAGAAAAAAAGGGAGAAGACTCAAATCAATAGAATTAGAAATGAAAAAGAAGTAACAACTGACACTGCAGAAATACAAAGGATCATGAGAGATTACTACAAGCAACTCTATGCCAATAAAATGGACAACCTGGAAGAAATGGACAAATTCTTAGAAATGCACAACCTGCCAAGACTGAATCAGGAAGAAATAGAAAATATGAACAGACCAATCACAAGCACTGAAATTGAAACTGTGATTAAAAATCTTCCAACAAACAAAAGCCCAGGACCAGATGGCTTCACAGGCGAATTCTATCAAAAACTTAGAAAAGAGCTAACACCTATCCTTCTCAAACTCTTCCAAAATACAGCAGAGGGAGGAACACTCCCAAACTCATTCTACGAGGCCACCATCACCCTGATACCAAAACCAGACAAAGATGTCACAAAGAAAGAAAACTACAGGCCAATATCACTGATGAACATAGATGCAAAAATCCTCAACAAAATACTAGCAAACAGAATCCAACAGCACATTAAAAGGATCATACACCATGATCAAGTAGGGTTTATTCCAGGAATGCAAGGATTCTTCAATATACGCAAATCAATCAACGTGATACACCATATTAACAAATTGAAGGAGAAACACCATATGATCATCTCAATAGATGAAGAGAAAGCTTTCAACAAAATTCAACACCCATTTATGATAAAAACCCTGCAGAAAGTAGGCACAGAGGGAACTTTCCTCAACATAATAAAGGCCATATATGACAAACCCACAGCCAACATTGTCCTCAATGGTGAAAAACTGAAACCATTCCCACTAAGATCAGGAACAAGACAAGGTTGCCCACTCTCACCACTCTTATTCAACACAGTTTTGGAAGTTTTAACCACAGCCATCAGAGAAGAAAAAGAAATAAAAAGAATCCAAATCGGAAATGAAGAAGCAAAGCGGTCACTGTTTGCAGATGACATGACACTATACATAGAGAATCCTAAAGATGCTACGAGAAAACTACTAGAGCTAATCAATGAACTTGGTAAAGTAGCAGGATACAAAATTAATGCAAAGAAATCTCTGGCATTCTTATATACTAGTGATGAAAAATCTGAAAGTGAAATTAAGCAAACACTCCCATTTACCATTGCAGCAAAAAGAGTAAAATCTGGGAATAAACCTAAGGAGACAAAAGACCTGTATGCATAAAATTATAAGACACAGATGAAAGAAATTAAAGATGATACAAACAGATGGAGAGATATACCATGTTCTTGGATTGGAAGAATCAACATTGTGAAAATGACTCTACTACCCAAAGCAATCTACAGATTCAATGCAATCCCTATCAAACTACCACTGGCATTTTTCACAGAACTAGAACAAAAAAATCACAATTTGTATGGAAACACAAAAGACCCCGAATAGCCAAAGCAATCTTGAGAACGAAAAATGGAGCTGGAGGAATCAGGCTCCCAGACTTCAGACTATACTAGAAAGTTACAGTAATCAAGATAGTCTGGTACTGGCACAAAAACAGAAATATAGATCAATGGAACAGGACAGAAAGCCCAGAGATAAACCCACGGACACATGGTCACCTTATCTTTGATAAAGGGGGCAAGAATATACAGTGGAGGAAAGACAGCCTCTTCAATAAGTGGTGCTGGGAAAACTGGACAGCTACATGTAAAAGTATGAGATTAGAACACTCCCTAACACCATACATAAAAATAAACTCAAAATGGATTAAAGACCTAAATGTAAGGCCAGACACTATCAAACTCTTAGAGGAAAACATAAGCAGAACACTCTATGACATAAATCATAGCAAGATCCTTTTTGACCCACCTCCTAGAGAAATCGAAATAAAAACAAAAACAAATGGGACGTAATGAAACTTAAAAGCTTTTGCACAGTAAAGGAAACCATAAAGAAGACGAAAAGACAACCCTCAGAATGGGAGAAAATATTTGCAAATGAAGCAACTGACAAAGGATTAATCTCCAAAATTTACAAGCAGCTCATGCAGCTCAATAACAAAAAAACAAACAACCCAATCCAAAAATGGGCAGAAGACCTAAATAGACATTTCTCCAAAGAAGATATACAGACTGCCAACAAACACACGAAAGGATGCTCAACGTCATTAGAGAAATGCAAATCAAAACTACAATGAGATATCATCTCACACCAGTCAGAATGGCCATCATCAAAAAATCTAGAAACAATAAATGCTGGAGAGGGTGTAGAGAAAAGGGAACACTCTTGCACTGTTGGTGGGAATGTAAATTGATACAGCCACTATGAAAAACAGTATGGAAGTTCCTTAAAAAACTACAAATAGAACTACCATACGACCCAGCAATCCCACTACTGGGCATGTACCCTGAGAAAACCATAATTCAAAAAGAGTCATGTACCAAAATGTTCATTGCATCTCTGTTTACAATAGCCAGGACATGGAAGCAACCTAAGTGTCCATCAACAGATGAATGGATAAAGATGTGGCACATATATACAATGGAATATTACTCAGCCATAAAAAGAAACAAAATTGAGTTATTTGTAGTGAGGTGGATGGACCTAGAGTCTGTCATACAGAGTGAAGTAAGTCAGAAAAACAAACACTGTATGCTAACACATATATATGGAATCTAAGGGGAAAAATAAAAGGGTCATGAAGAACCTAGGGGTAAGACGGGAATAAAGACACAGACCTACTAGAGCATGGACTTGAGGATATGGGGAGGGGGAATGGTAAGATGTGACAAAGTGAGAGAATGGCATGGACATATATACACTACCAAATGTAAAATAGATAGCTAATGGGGTGGGATAGGGAGGGATAGGGAGGGTGGGAGGGAGGGAGACGAAAGAGGGAAGAGATATGGTAACGTATGTATATGTATAAGTGATTCACTTTGTTATCAAGCAGAAACTAACACACCAATTTAAAGCAATCATACTCCAATAAAGATGTTAAAAAAAGAAAAAAAAAACAAAGAAAGCTTTTCTTTAGTAACAGTACCTTTATGAGAATGACAATTATTTTAACTTGGAAGTTGTGTGTTAAACCTTAAGTATGATCTGTTATTTAAAATATTTTTAATGAGCCTCCAACCTGATTTGATCCTCCTTCAACTTTCTTAACTGCAAACAAATGGAAGCAATTTCACTTACAACTGACTTAAAAAACTATTCATTAAAGTAATTCACTTTCAACTTCTGGGACAAAGATTAAGTTAGGAGTATTCACTTCTCCTTTAATACCACTATATATAAGTGACAACATATACATGACTCGATAGATTATCATTTTTCATCATAGTTACATTCTATAAAGTTGCTGGGAACGCTGAATTAGCAAATACGAAACCATTGCTCTTAGGAGAAATAAAGATCAGGTACTCGTGAATCTCTGGCTACAACATTTTCATCAACTCATCTATAAAAACCTTAATTTATATGTGTTTCTGATTCAAGATACCTTAATTAACATATATTTCTCACAAATAATTGCATTGTCTCTGGATGAGTAAAGCCAGAGACTTTGGAAGCCATTTGTGTTATATAGGTTTATTTGCCAATCTCCTTGTAAAATCAATTTTAGAATTTTGTATCATACTTACATCTACCACGTCTCAAAATTTAGAAAATACTAACACAGATTAAACTACTCCATACTGAATGAAGAGAATAAAACTAAACTATACCAAGGTAAAACAAGAACAATGCCTTGTATATCTCAAGAATAAGGTCTTATACAGTCATAAATACAATTAATTCTCCTCTGCATCTTTAACCCAATTTTTAAAGGAATGGGAGGGTAAGGGAGTGAGCGCGGAATAAAGAAGCATGTAAAAAAGAAGAATGGATGGGAAAGATGATAGATATGAATGGATAAAAAGGGATGAGAAAATACCTGTCTGAACATTTACAGAGGGAAACACTAATTATTGCGAAGTATTGATACTAGACTATGTGTTTTCCTTCACTCTCCCTTAGTTACTCTCCCACTCAGTATCAAGATGTTTGACGAAACCAAGAAAGCAGCCATGAATTGTATCAGTGTGGATAATTTGGAAAATTAATGTTCTTCTTTACTAAGACAAAAGCTAATGATAACTAAGATACATTGACATATACTTTGCAAAGTTTTTTTCATACCAATGTGCACTTCACAAATGATTCATGCCAAATAACCTCATATGTGTAAAATTTATTATAGAATTATTTCATAGCTGAAAAACCAGGGTTCAGCCAGGTTTGGTTAATTTTGAAAGGTCACATTGCAAGTAAGTGAGAGAGCTATAGACCACAGCTAGTTTCATTTTATAAAAATGCAAAGATATTTATATTTATAATTAGTTTAATAATTTGACATATTGCTATAACAAATTCATAAGTCAACAATTTTTCAGGGTATTTTATGGGAAGGGTGCTCTGATTTAGAAATTTTACTAAATTCCCATATTGTCCATTTCAGTTTGGAAGCATTACTGTTCCCATATTTATTACTCTTTCCCAAAGCAAATTTGGATCTTCAAGCACTTAAGCCTTTTCCTGTGACTAAAATGTGAATGGGATAAGTTACCCATTTCAATTTAAAATCTCAGGTGTTTACATTGCCCACTATGTATAAGAGATTTGTGAAAGTAGACAGTTTTGCATTAGCATCTGTAAAAACAAGACACTAAAAATATCTAATGTACATTTTTAAATACTGTGAAGCATGAAATGGTTATTTCAGCATCATCAGTAAAGATTATATAAAATTTTACAAATAGTTTTTGTCTTTATTATATGAATTAAATTCATAAGCTTTTTTTCCCTTTGGATCTTTATATCTTTAAATTTCACTTAGTTTATTAAGAGTGGACATGTTACCACATCTGCAATGATTGTTTTCTTTGTATATTCTAATTTTATGAAATCTCTCAGGCCTCTTCCAGGAAGCTTATCGTCCCTATAACTTATACATTTCATCTTGGAATCCCCCTAGTTTTCATTGTATCACCAAATACTTTTGTACTTTCTTATGCTTTTTAAATGCTGTTCCCAATTTTTCATGTATATGAATATACTCTGTCCTATAAATTCAAAGACCTAAGTTTTGTTCTTGAATCCCAATATATGTGTTACATATTAAACTTACGATTTGATTGGATATGGTTTTATTTAAGCTTTATTTACATTCAGAGTATGTGTAATTATTATACTCAATAATAATTTTGGTTCAAATTTACTCTATCACTACTTAAAATATGTCCATTTTATCATATGCACCAAACGTTGACCAGAGAGTGGTAATCTACAAGAGAGACCAACATGAAAATTCTAGAATAGAAAAATATACCATCTGAAATTATGCACACTTTCATTGAGTTTAATAACACATAAAAAATGCAGAAGACAGGAATACTGAACTGGAAAGCAAGTCATTTGGGAATATCTAAACATAAGCAGCCTAAAATTTTAAAAATCGAGATTGAGAAAAAACTAGAACCACGTGAGCCACAATGAAACAATCTTTCATGCATATAAATAAATAGAGGCCCTAAGGGAAGGAAAAAAGAACCACTATGGTAGGAGATAATGACCAAAACACTTCCAAAACTGATAAAAGAAACAAACCCCCAAATTCAAAGATCTACGAGCATCCCAGGCAGAACACAAAGAAAAAAAAAAATCATAGTGAGACTGTTGAAAACCAAAGACAAGAGATGAGCTCAAAGAGAAACCAAGAAAATACATATTAGCTTCAAAGGAGCAACAGTTAAACTGAGGTCTGACTTGTGAAAATTCAGTTGGATCCAGAAAACAAGGCTACCCTAAGTTCCTGAAACACACTCTTGCAGTCCAGACACGAAATCATGGTGACTTTCAAGTTGATATTTAGAAAGATGTGAAAGGGGACAATAATGGAATAGATTTTAGATGTATAGTAGACAGGACTTGATGGATTACATGTCAGAGGAAAAGTAAAGAGTGAAATAAAATCATATACAGTTAGGTTTTTCCTTTGTTGTTGTTTTAATCAAACTGCTGACTCCAAATATAGATATGGGTAAGCATGGGGTACAGTGTGTGGGAGAAATGGTCGACTATGCCATTCTATTAAATGGTCAACTATTATACTGTGTTGAGAGGGGTATTAGATATCTAAGTAAAGAGATATGTAGATATATTCTTTCAGCAGCCAGGAAAAAGTGCCAGAGGATTTATATATGGTAGTAAGGGTGATTTCACTGAAACGGTGTTTTGGTAGACTCAATACTTTACTCCTCTGTTATAGAATTATACGCTCATGCTTCTGCCTTGCAGTGTCCGAGTGCTTTCTACTATGGAGAAAGTAACTTTTCCTGCCACGTTGCTGCTGACACTGCCATGTGATTTGTTTTGGTTACTGTATCATATAGTCTTATGCAATTCCACTAAGATATAAATGTGGTTACATGGTTTAGTGTGTCTTCCTGATATCTGTCCTGAGAAGAACATGCCTTAGGTAGCTGCTTGTGTTATAACAACAAATAGAAGTGGAATGGACCTGACCCAACTCGCAGCCTGGATCTACGCTTAGCCGAATGTCGTCAATATTATGCAAGCTCTAAACTCCCAGATCACATACTCATCAACACAAATGTTTGCTTTATAAATCTGAGGAAATTAAGGTCATTTTCAATTAAAGTATAGTTGACTTACAATATTCTCTTAGTTTCAGATGTGCAATATAGTGATTTGATGTTTTTATCCAAAAAAATAAGATTAAGAGAGACACTGGTACTGGAACTAGGGTGTGGGCTGTTCTACCATAAAATATGTGCCATTGGCTTTGGGACGGGGCACTGAGAAGTGAGGTAATCCTTATAAGAGGATATAATATAGCAGCACATAGGGTGGTGGTGTACTTCACACCTGTGGTAGCCTAGCAGCGATAACACGCACCTGTGGCACAAGGCAGGTTTGAGGCAAAGTGTTAAAAGCAGTTGTTGTCTGCTTGATAGCTGTACTTACAAAGGTAACAGAAAAAAAAAATGGACTCAGAGAAGAACTGGTACTTGGTAGGTGAATAAGGAGATCCCAGAAATTCTAGGACTTGGAGTTAGAAAATGAACTCTCATCAACAGAAACTATACCCGCTAAATCATGAACTCAGGGAGAAGACCCAATTCAGATGTCTGCCCCTACATCATAGCCTTAAGACAGAAATCATATCAAGGTCATTGTCATTAAGACTGATAAGATACCCTTTCAATTTGACCTAATGGGTCCTAGAAGACTACAGACATTGTCCCATGAAGCCCTTTATACCATCAATTTTTTACTTAAATCTAGAGAGAGAATAATAAATCGTGGGTATAACTTTTGGCACATAAAATGAAATAGAATCAAATGAATAGGATACCTCAAAGTTTTTAAGTTATATCGGCCTGTATTAAAGGACACTGACAAAAAAAAAAAAAAAAAGGACACTGATACTATTCAAGACATTGAAAGACTTCCACTACTTTCTTCAGAGATGGCCAAGGAGGATGATGAAAAAATGAAGGGCAGCCAAAAGGTAGAAAAAGGGCCAAGTGAATGAAGAGACTGGGAAAATACATTCAGGGAGCAAAACACAGATTTAATCAAGGACAGAAAGACCTCAAAGACTTTGGGCCCAATATAAGAGGACATCACAAAATTGGTCCAGTGGGATTTCAGAATCACCATGAACTAGTGGCTTCTAAGTGCCTGCCCTTCTTTGCATTGCTGAGTGGGAGTATTTATGCAGTTATCCCATCTCTGTTTCGCTATCGTATGTTGGTTTTGGGGAGAGAACTTAGAACTAGTGTTTGATTTCCTATGTTTCTGGCTCAAGAGGATTCACTTCTGGACTTGGGAAAGATCACTGAGAATTTCATAAAGATACTGAGATCGACTGTAATGCAGCTAAAATATAACCATTCTAAACCACATTAGAGTAGTGGGACCATGTCATGAAAATATCTGAGAACAGGATTCCAGGCATAGGAAACATCAAGTACCCAGGCCCTGACATAAGTGATAGGATCAAAACCAAATGGAAACTAGTCTTGAAAGGAAAGACTGCAGGAGGAGTTTTACTTTGTATGTGTGTATGTGTACGTATTTATTTTTGTGGGACAGGGTGGTTTCAGAAATTTGCTTTTGTACACAGCCAGTTTGAGTTGCTGGTTAGATACCCATGCAAGATATTAAGGAGGCTATTTGGCATATCAGTTTGGAATCTAGGGGAGATAACTAGATGTAAGTATATGTTTGGGAGTTATTGTCTTCAGATACTATTTGAAACCATAAGACAGCATATGATCACAGATAAAGAATTGATGTGGCTGAAAAGGACTGAATGCTGAGGCATTCCAAGGCCAAATAAGATACGAAAAGAAAAATGCAAAGTAGTTTGAAATCAAGCATAGTGATATAGGAGGAAAATAAAGATACTAATGTGCAACAGACAATAATTGGAGATAATGTTGTAAAGTAAAGAAGGTAATCAACTGAATCAAACGTCTTGTATGCCAGATAAGACGAGTGATGAGAAACTCACCACTGGATTTAGTAACACGGAAGTCATTTTTCAGGGACTGCCATATTGGTAAATTTTGGCAAAAATCAGTTTCAGTAGGGTGGTAAGGGAGGAAAACATGACTGGGGTGATGGTTTGGTAAACAAACGATAAACGGGGCAAGGAAACCAAAGGTATAAGAAAGAATGTAATTATAGTTACTTACCATCAAATTTAATCCAGCTAAGAAGTAAAGATGAGAAGGTGGTTGGAACAGAGGAATACTGGTATGATCATTGGAATTTAGGTCTTGTTAAAGTTGCGGTTTGTTTCTGTAAATATGATGACATTAACAAGATAGAAAGTGATAAAGAGTAGGATAGTTAAGAAGGAGACATGATACTAAATGTAATGTCATATCCTGGAGGGGTTCAGGAAGAAAAAAAGACAGGTATTACATGAAAACTAAAGAAATACGAATAATGTATAGACTAAGAATTTGTCAATACCAGCTTATTAATTATAATAAATATGCTATACAAATGTGAGATGTTAATCATATATGAAACAGGGTTTAGGATATATAGCAGCTCTGTACTATATCTTAAGCTATTATAAACCTCAAACAATTATAAACTTTAAAAATAATTAAAAAGTGGGATACTGAAACTAGGTATTGATTTTTCAGTTATTGGTAATAATGTCATAGTAATAAGACCATGAGAGTAAGTGGCTAAAACAGAATGGAGGAGAACTTCAGAGTTTAGATTGTCAAGGAGCTGGGAGGTCAGTGACTTAGAGGACAAAGAAATAAGCAAAATATTGCACGAGTAGTTTTAGACTGAGTGGCAATGAAATAGGAGCTAATTTTTTCCAAGAAATGAGAGGGAGCCACGTTGTCCTTAGGTGGCAGCAAGTAGGGTGGAATGTAGGGTGATCCCAAGTGATAAAATGAAGGGACAGGTGAGAGGTGATGAAGTGCTGGAGAAAGTTCTGGAAGCAGCAGTATACAGTAGGAGAAAACTTACTCCATCTCCCAGCCTAATCTAGGAGGGATGAGGGAGAGAAAACCTCACCATTTGAGAGGGTTGAAAGAGCAATTGTGTAATCAGAAGAGAGCAAAGGTTTAGAGCAAGTGGTGAAGAAAAGAGCTTGAGGATATAGAGACTTTTCAGAATACTAAGTTAAAAACGGCAGATTGAAAATAGTCCAGGAGTTGGGACAGATGGGAAAAATGGTTAGAAAAGTTTTCAGAGCTGTTTAAATCCTGGGACTGAATGATAATTGAGATGTCCTGGTCTTCTTGTGATGACCGGAACAAACTGGGGAAAACAGTGTTATAAATTGAGTCTTGATTTTCCTGGAGCAAATACATATAGCAAGGATGTCAGTGTCTACAGAAAGGGGCGTTTAGGAACTTTTCAGAAGCACTAAAGTATTAGGACTCACTCTACACAGCTGATGGTTGTTTTCAGGGCGGTGATTAAGGGCCGTTTTATTAACACATAAGGTTTTGCCTTGTCCTCTGTGATTGGTGGGGCCAGACATAAATGCGGAGCGAGAGGACGCAGGAGTACTCAGTGAATCCCTGGGTCCACGATTATGGTGTTTAAAGCATATGCAGCTGAGTGAGGTATTCCTTGTGACAGTTAAAGTAGAAGAGAATCCAGGACCAAATCTCAGACTATGCTAACAATTAGATGTGAAGATGAAGAAGTACAAAATACTGACCCAAGATAAAGACAGAATAGTGTAAATATTAAAGAAGTCTATTCAGTGGTTAGGGAGGTTTACATTAATGATACGGCACACACAAAAGTTAAACTGAGAAGAAATCCTCAAATAATCTCAAGGTATTGGGCTTCTTACCAGAAAACCAAATACTGCCAAACTGTTCATCACTATGTTTTATAAATCAATGTAATATTTTGCCTTTCTCTTCTACAGCACTAATTTTATCATGAACTTATTAGTATATTTCTAGACACTTAGCATTATAATTGAGGGCTCTGTTACATGAATCAATTTTGAATTGCCTGTTTGAAATTATTACAGCATTTATAAATCTAACAACCTATTAAGAAGTATGCCAGATATTTAACTATAGGAGGTTATTCAGGTATTTCTAAAGAGATTTCTGTTTGATTTTCAGAGCATTTAAACCAAAGCAACATAGAAAATGTCCTTGAAATATTTGTTTTATGTAAAATGGACATTTTCCAAGAATATTCTAATTATTCTGAAGAATATCAATCATACATTATTCTTATAGAATATGAACAGAGGTAAGACATCAAGATGAAATAGTATGTTATACAGCAGAAACTAACACACCATTGTAAAGCAATTATACTCCAATAAAGATGTTAAAAAAAAATGAAATAGTATAGTTGTTTTGCCATAAAATATGAAGATAATAGAGTATGCCTAAAAGTTCTACTAAATTAAAGGTGATTTAGAGAGACAAATATACTCTGGGGAATAGATTTTTGAAAAGATGTTAGGAAGAATTGAACTTTTACAGAAACACGTTAAAAATCGTACTGTGAATAAAAATTCAGAGAGCTTTACTTCATGTATTTTGAGTGAGAAATGTACTAAACAGGGAGACTTCAAACCTGAAAGTGGTATTCCTTAGAGGCATGACGCTGCAGGATAACTTAGAAAGAGAAAATAATGAAGTTGTTTAACCTTTACAATGACAGCTTATTACAGTGGACTTCCCAGACAGCAGGGGATTGGTTAACATTGACTATCTTATACCATTTTAGGTAGATGACTTTAAGTTTTGTTTATCACAGGCATTTACAAAAAATAACCTGCATCAGTTTGTGCTTAAGTTTATGAAATGAGCTAGATGAAGTTTTGCTTACTTCTCTTAGCTGTTCTGTCTGCTTGGGGAATCTTCAATCCCGGTCTCCATTTTATTTTACCAATAGAAAAATATAGTAAATATGAGATTAAAAGGTATTTTCTCCTCTTCTTATTCTAACCTAGTGGTCTCAACTGGAGGTGATTTTGCCCCAAGGGACATTTGGCAATAACTGGAGACATTTTTGCTGTCACAACTAGGGGTGTTACTGGCATCTCGTGGGTAGAGGTCAGGGATGCTGCTAGACGTCCTACAACTCACTTGACAGCCCCGTATAAAAAGACACTGTCCTACCTAAAATGTCAGTAGTACCATTTTTGAGCAATTTTCCTCTAACATCTCTTCTAAGAAGGTCTCATTCACATCTATAGTTTGCATTTCTACATCTAAGTAGAGGACTTAAGCAATTTATTTATTTACATTAAATCTCTTCTGCAAGTTCCAGACCCATTATTTCACTGTCTACTTGATATCTGTTCTTGACTGTTTCTCAGAGGCACCTGAGTTCATCATCATCTTATCTGAATTCCTGTTCATATTTTAGCTCAATAAATGGTACCAGTAACCATCCAATTTGGACATTCAGAAAACATGGAGATGTCTTTATCCTATTTCCCAACTGCCATTTGTTGGGGAGTGGGGTATGGGAAACTGGAAGATGGTGATCAAAATGTACAAACTTCCAATTATATAATAAATAAGTAATAGGGATGTAATGTACAACATGATGACTATGGCTAACATTATGGCTATATGATATGCAGGAAAGTTTTTGAGAGTAAATTGTAAAAATAAAGGAAAGAAATTCTTGTGATGAGAACTGCTTTCTCCTGTTCTTTCTATTGTATCTGTATGAGACAATGGATGGATTACAATAGGTTCAGCCAACATTTCATAACATATGGAAAACAAACCATCATGCTGTATGCCTTAAACTTATACAGTGATGTATGTCAACTATTTCTCAACAAAACTGGAAGAAAATAAAGTTTATTTTAATCATGGACAATCTAAGCAAAAAAAAAGATAATTTTGTTATGAAATTACATATAATTGGGACCCAAAGTGCTGCTGGATCTAATATTTCTCCTTCAACACTGGATTCACCCTACTTGTAGTAATTGCTCCAGGAATAATCATTCCTCCCAGAACATTTTGTCCTTGTCCAACTCATTCTTCCTCCTGACACTGTGGCTCGCACTGACATCAGAGCTCCTAAATCTTGCCACTGTAGCAAAAAGGCATTAAGGCTGAATATTTGTGGGCTGGGGAACAAGTGTGGGGTGGCATGAAGAGCACAGGCACAATCTTCAGAACTCAGTACCAGAGCTACGGAGATGCATCAGTTACCTAAGGCTGTGTAACAAATCACCCCAAACTTAGAGGCTCTAAATAATTATTATCTGTTTCTATTGGTCATGAATTTGGAGGACACATGGGATGGTTTTAATTCTTGTTCCACAGTGTCTAGAAGACTCAAGTCCAGGCCTGGAAACATTTGGGAGCTCGTTTGCTCACGTTTGATCATAGATGCTGATGGTCAGTGGGGGGACTAGCTGGGACTATCAGCCAGAATAACCTACAAGTGGTCTGCCCATTCCAGGGGCAAGTGTTCCAGGAAAAGGATAGTCAGTAGAAGCTGCACTGTCCCCTTCTGGCCAGGCCTCAGAAGTGCAACATCACTGCTACATTCTATTGGCCAAATTAGTCACAGAAGCCCACCCAGGTTTGAGAGGAGGGAACACAGACCACACTTCTCAGCGGAGGCACATCAACATTACACTGTAAGTAGAGTATGTAGATGATATTTATTATATACATGTGTCTATTTTCCAAAGGTGACCACACACACAATCTTCCACAAGAATTACTAGAGGAAACAAGATATTGTGCTGATAGCATTCTGAATTTGAAAGCTTTTCCAAATGATTGGGAAATTAAATTAGTAACATTAACTTCAGCACCATTATCCTCCTACCCAGTATGTTGTCTAAAATACATAAATACAAATAAGCACGAATACCCATAAGCTTTTCTGAGATTGCTTGGAAACACCTGCCATTTATAATATTGTTTCTATCAAAAACCCTCCAGCTTTCCAGTCTATCAGGTCAGGAGCACATCTGAACTTCTACTTACACACAATCCTGGGTGAGCACCTAGTTGCTCTTAGTCTTCAATGCCACCCCCCTCCCGCCCTCCCCCGCTGCCCCAGCAGATTCATTCAGTTGTGGATGAAGGCTTCATGTGATATGAACCTGTGGCAATCACCAGGGGCACTCTTTCTCAGCATATAACCACTTTAAAAAAAAAATGAGAAGCTGTTAGAAGAGCTGAGAGTTTCAGGACTAACTACAGGAATACGATGTGATTACCACGGTTTCTGTAAACTACCCTCTTGCTTGTCTCAAGCAGTCATTCTCTAGACTAGCGAAAATTGAGTGTGAAATTCTATCTGGGGTCATGTTTATAATGATGGTCCTCAGACTGTCATTAGCGCATCACAAGCAAATCAGCACTTGTATATTCCTAGCTAAATACTCCTCAGTTCTGTCTGCTGACACAATTATTAAAAAGGTGTACCTTTTGGTCAGAAACATAATTATATGGCTCCAGAACAAGGTTTTCACAGCTAGTATCGTAGTTTTCTCTGAAAATGTTCTATGACCCAATTTTGTTAACAATTTAATAGGCCTCTAGATATAACCAAGTTAGCCAATATTTTGTCTTTAAAAATCAGTCATTATTTGTGGAAGTACACATAAGTGGTCCAAAATTATTATAACTATCAGTTGAACCAAAAGATATCCTGTCAGAAGCTTATCTTCACAACACAGACAACTGTTAAATTTGACCCCTAATTTGAGTTGTAATATTCATACCCTCTAGCAATAGCTAAGTATATCAAAACCACAACCGTTACATTTAATATTGTATGTGTATTGGTAACTTTGTTAATAGCTCAATTTTTCTTAGATACCATATGTATAATATGCATTAATCACTTAGGTGTAAAATATATATCACAGAGAACATAAAGGTAAAAGACTGAATTTCTCACTGGATTCATAAATCAGTTTTAGGTGTTTTATTAGAATTTAACCTCCATCTTTATCAAGCTTGTCACGTTCTTTTGATGTGTAAAGAGGTCCCTCATGGGTGGAGTCAGTGAAGGAGTGATAAAATCATATTCCTTCAATTCCAGAGTACAGGCCACATTCTAAAATGTAGCATATGTGACTGGACAACACTGAGAATGTAATCAGTGGGACCGAACTCTTCCCGTGTCTACAGGTGACTTATCTGGCCACTTCTATTGTACTGTCAGCCTAAGACTTTAGCATGGACAGGAAGCCTCAATGTAACTTTTAGGAATCTAGAAAACCAGAATTAGGGCATAGGCCAAGAAGTATTGGACTGGATATCCAACAATATACAAGCAGTACAGTTTAATATTTATTGAACTAGCTTTATGCGCACCATATAGAACTGCCTATAGAACTTAGTTGAGAATTTTCCTTTCGATATTTCTTGTTTAAACTAAGCCTCACCCCTACAGCAGAAGACAGAATTTATAGTCTCTTTTGCTAAATACTGCCATAACTTAGAAGTTAGCATTTTAGAGAGGCAAATATAGAAAGGTAGGTAAACGTTTATTTTTATAGTCAGTTTTGTGACACACTGTCAAATTCTCATCTTCAATTTTTAACAAAATTTGGGAATATGAATATGCCTTAGTCCATGCTGAAGTTGAAGATGGACAGTCAAATTCCTCTGTTAACTTAATCCCAACCATATCAATCACATTAAATGTAAGTGACAACACCACAATTAAAAGGCAGAGATTGTCAGCTTAGATAAAGGTAAGTTCCAACTTTATGCTGCTTAAAAGAAATGCACTTTGAATATTAATATCTAAGTAGGTAAAAAGTAAAAGGATGAAAGTGATAGCCCATTCTAAACTGATCAAAATAAATCTGCTGTAACTATGGTAGCAAGCAAAGTAGTTTAGAGAAGAATGAAATCAAGAAAGAAGGTCTTTTCGTAGAGGTCAATTTGTAAAGACAAAAATCCTCAGCTTTACGTACATACCATCTTCAAAATACAAAGCAAAATCTGGTAGAACTGCAAGAAGAGATAGACACTTCCAAGGCTATATTTGAAGATTAAAACTACTCTCTCAATAGTTGATAGACAGAAAATACATAAGTGTATGGAAGACTTCAATAACGCCATCAACCAACTCAAGCCAAATGACAACTTTAAAATAATCTCAGCATCAGAATACAGTCATCTCAAGTGTACATACAACACTTACTGTGATAGACCATACCCAGGACCATATAACAGAAGTCTAAAATTTAAGAGGATTCAATTTATACAAAGTATGTTATCTGACCACAATAGAATTACGAATGATTAACAAAGATTTCTGGAAAATCCTTAAGTAGTTGGAAATTAAATAAGTTGGAAATTAAATAAAATAATTATTTAATTAAATAATCAAATAATACGTGTCAATGCAAAAAATCAGAAAGGAAGTTAGAAATATTTTTGACCCCAATATAAATCAAAGCACAAAATATAAGAAGTGTATGGCCAGTAAATACACTTTACCATACAATTTACCAAATTTCAGACAGAAATTTGGACCATAAAATTGTATTAGAAAAAAGAAAACTCAAATTAATGATCTCATGCTCTATTTTAAGCAGCTACAAAAAGAGGAAATTAGACCCAAATGAGAAGAAAGGAACTGATAATCAGAGCAGATATAAGAAGTAAAATACAGAAAAATCCATGTACCCCCAAACTAGGTCTTAGAGGACAAAATAATCTGCTTAAGAGTCTAGTCAGACTGGCCACAAAAAAAAGGGAGATAAAACTCTAACTGTATTAAAATTAAAAGAATACATATCTGTCATATTCTATGAACATTAAGAGGATTTCAAGAGTATTATGAACAATTTTGTGCCAATATATTCAATAACGCCAATGAAATTCTATAATTTATATGAAAAATCCTAAGAAATTAGAATAGGCAAAACAATTCTGAAAGAACAAAAATTGGAGAACACTGACTACAAAAATTAAAAAATCACAGTAATGTAAAAGACAATGTGTTACTGGCCTTAACACAAACAAGTAGATCAATGAAACAGAATAGGAAATCTAGAAGTGGACCCACACATATGCACAACTGATTTTTGACAAAAGTTCAAAGGCAATTCAGTGATGAAAGGATAGTGCTTTCCACAAATATTGCTAGAAAACTATGTCCTTGTGCAGAAAATGTGAACTTTGTTTCCTATCTTGTACAATATACAGAAATTAAATCAAAACGGATCATATACTTAAATGTAAAACCTAGAACTATAAAAACTTTCAAAGTTAAACATAGAAGATCTATGAAACTGGGCTTGCAAAGATTTCTTAAATATACTTTAAAATATTCAAGGAATTGGTAGTGTGAGCTTTATCAAAATTTCAAGTATTTTTATCTTCACAATATACAATTAAATAAAATGTAAAGGTAAACCACAGTCTGAGAGAATTTTTGCAAGTTACTTATCTGATAAAGAAATTGATTCCAGAATATATAAAGAATGCTCAAAACTCAGTAATAAAAAAACCTAATAGAAAGGTAGACAAAACATGTGAGACATTTCACCAAAAAAATATATGGATGGCAAAGAAACACAAGATACTCAACATAATTAGTCATTAGGAAAATTAAATCCAAATTCTATACCACAGCACACTTTCTAGATTTCCTAAGATTTTTTAAAATTGAAATATAGTTGATTTACAATGTTATGTTAGTTTCAGATGTACAGCAAAGTGATTCAGTTACACACATATAAAAAAATATATGTATTCTTTTTTCACATTTTCTTCCATCATAGGTTCCTACAGGATATTGAGTATAGTTCCCTGTGCTATACACTAGGTCCTTGTTGGTTATCTATTTGATATATAGTACTGTGTATATTTTAGTCCCAAACTCCTGATTTATCCCTCCCTCCCCTTCTCCCTTTTAGTAACAGTAAGTTTATTGTCTGTGACTCTATTTCTGTTTTGTAAATAAGTTCATTTGTATCATTTTTATAGATTCCACAAATAAACACTATCATATACTGTTTGTCTTTGTCTGGCTTGATTCACTTAGTATAACGATCCCTATGTCCATCTGTGTTGGCATTACTTCAAATGGCATTATTTCATTCTTTTTTATGGCTGAGTAATATTCCATTGTGTCTTGGCTACTGTAAATTGTGCTGCTATGAACATTGGGGTGCGTGTATCTTTTCAAATTATGGTTTTCTCCAGGTATACAGTCAGGAGTAAAATTACAGGATCATATAGTAGCTCTAATTTTTAGTTTTTTTAAGGAACCTCCATACTGTACTCAATAGTGCTGCACCAACTGACATTCCCACCAACAGTGTAGGGGCGTTCCTTTTTCTCCACATTCTCTCCAGCATTTAGTATTTGTAGACTTTTTGATAATGGTCATTCTGAATGGTGTGAGGTGATACTTCATTTAAGTTTTGATTTGCATTTCTCTAATAGTGATGTTGAGCATCTTTTCATGTGCCTATTGGCTATCTGTAGGTCTTCAAAGAAACGTCTCTTTAGAGCTTCTGCCCATTTTTTGATTGGGCTGTTTTTTTGATATTGAGCTGTATGAGCCGTTCGTATATTTTGGAGATTAATCCCTCATCAGTTGCGACATTTGCAAATATTTTCTCCCATTCTGTAGGTTGTATTTGTTTTGTTTATGGTTTCCTTTGCTGTGCAAAAGCTTTTAAGTTTAATTTAATCATTTTATTTGAGTTATATTTTTGCTTGGTATAAAATTCTATACTGGCATGTTTTCAGTAAATTACTGTCATTACCTTGTGCTTTTCCTTAGTTTCTGACAAGCAGTCTGCTGTCACTCATCTTTGCTCCTCTGTATATACAGTAATGTACATTTTTCTACCTGCTTTAAAGAATGTATCTTTATCACTTTCTTTGCCTTGGAGAGGTTCTCTATTATTTGGTATTGATTCAGTTTTGGGGTCTGTGGATTTATAGATAAATCCTCTTATTTAGTAGATTTTTAACCATTAATTATTCTACTATTTTCTGTCTCCTCCTGTGCTCTGAGAAAATTCACACATTTTAGAAAATTGTTGCAATTTCCAAGTAAGAAATTATAGTACCTTGTAATAAGGTAGAAGCTGATGTGATGAAAAGTGATTTAACATTAAGAGTCTGGATTTCACGGCAAGAGTTTGTCCTGGAGTTAAATATTTAGGGTCATCAGTTTAGCCTGTATGTAGTATAGAAAATGGGAATGATAAGATCACCTAGAAGAGTCTAGGTAAAGGTCAAGACAAGCATGGGGAAAGCCTTTTGAGTAAGGCAAAAGTTTGAGTTCAAGAAGAGGTAAAACTGGAAAGAGAACAGAGGTTTCTGAAAAAAAGTATGGTGCCTTGGAAAATAAGTAGTATAATTGCAAAACGGAGGCAGCAGTCAGCTGTGTTACATGCTGGTGAAAAAATCAGGAAATTCATGGACTATGCCAAGATCAATGTATTTAACAAGATAAAGGTCACAGACATTGGCAGAGTGATTTTAACAGAGGTAGAAACATAGCCTTACAGGATAAGAAAATAAACATATGAAGTACAAACAACTTGTTCAAGTTTTGTTACTAAGGGGAACAGAAAGTTAATACTTAAGGGGAATGTAGTCAATTAATATGTGTAAGTAAATATATAAATTTGTTGATATGCTGTTTTATTTAATTATAATACCATAAACTGCATCTTGCTTTTACTCAGTATATTTTGTTCTACTTTGATAAAAGTAGATTTAATGAATTCTTTTAACTGAATAGTATTTTATGACTGTACGGCATACCTATTGTATTTTGCATAATCATTTAACAGTTTTCCACTTATTCATTACATACACTTGTAATGAACATCTTTCTACAACTTTTTATTGACAAGTTTTATGTACAGAAATGAAGTAGCTGAATCATGTGTTACATGTTTTTGACTAGATATTGCCAGCTTCCTCTAAAGCATCCATGATAATTTTCACCTCCACCAGTAATAGGACAGTAAATTTTCTCCCTTTATCCTTACTAACTGTTGTTATTGTCAGACTTGGAACTTTGCCAATACACTGTATTTTTACTGTTACATTTTTTTGAATTTCAGTTTCTAGATATGAAACAATCCTCAAGCACATATGAACTGGCCATTTTTATTTTCTTCGTGAATTCCTGTTCAGATCCTTTACCCACCTCTTAGACACGTTCTTACATTTCTTATACCTCCTCTTGGGCTGGAATGGGAAGCGCCCCAGCAGGAAGCCCCAGTCCCCCATGTGCTGAGCTTGGCAAAACCTGCCGCTTGGAGGAGCACCGTCCTGCCTCTGTGTTTAGGACTGCTCCCACTTTTTTTTTTTTTTTTGCGGTATGCAAGCCTCCCACTGTTGTGGCCTCTCCCGCTGCGGAGCACAGGCTCCGGACGTGCAGGCTCAGCGGCCATGGCTCACGGGCCTAGCCGCTCCGCGGCATGTGGGATCCTCCCCGACCGGGGCACGAACCCGTGTCCCCTGCATCGGCAGGCAGACTCCCAACCACTGCGCCACCAGGGAAGCCCTGCTCCCACTTTTGTTAGATGCCCCGTCTCACGCCCTGGCTCACAGGGAGGAAGGGAACACAAAAGGATCAAGCAGCCTGACCGGTTCCTCTGCAGTACCTGAATGCCTCTCCCTGCCAGGCGCTCCGACGCCTGGACCCCTACCGGGGTCCACCACCTCTAGGCAGTGGAGTGTCCCCATCACTGTGAGCCTCTCCCCAGCAGATGCTCAATATTCCCATGTGCAGCCATTTCACTGTTCAGTATCATCTTCCCTACTTTCTTCCCACAATTCCTGCTCCTCTGAGAAATCCTTTTATTCTTTTTGATCACACTGTATTTATGTGTTTTCTATCATTACATAGTTTATATTGTTTGAGGGAGGAGAAAGGACTGATGCTTACAACCACTGTCCCAGCTGACAATTTCAGAGCGTCCTGGGAGGAACAAAGAGCCTCAACAGTTTAACATTTTACCTTCAAAACTCTTAAGGCATCACACACACTATTCAGCCACTAAGAAATGAGCCTGACCCAGGATAAGACAACAAAGCTTTCCATGTACATCCCTTTATATCACTGAACTTTCAGGTTAGTAAAGCCCAAGTCACACACTAGAAAACGGATTACTGGCATTAATTCATTACATTTAACAAGTAATGATATTTATGTTAATAGATTACTGAATTTTTTTTTTACAATAAATAAGGCTGTAAAATTTAAAAGGGAAAAAGTACTTTCAATTAAAGCAGGAAAACCTTTAATGGCCACACATCTGCAGAATGTATTTCGCATTACCTTTCCTTCTCAGCTGAGTTACAGTAATTTAAAATATTAAAGGTCTGTTAAAATATTTTTATATTTTAAAATATAAAATGTTGGAGACCAGTAAAAATAAGAGACATGTAACGAAGGAGGATTTCTCAGGATGCAGGATGGGATTCACAGAACTAAGACGCTCCTCCCAGGAAGAGCTGTTCACCTTGCACTCTCCCACCCACTCACTAATGGATCCCAGTTGTATTTTTTTTTTTATGGGAATATAAAATGGGTGGCGGGAGTCTTAGATGTTTTGACAATATTTAGTTTATAAAATCATCAGGCTGAGTCATTACTTATCTTTCATGGAGGAAATAAGGCCATGTTGAAACCTTCTAAGGCTCAGCCAACCAAAAGTTGTGTTTTTCTTTGTTTTTTTGCGGTACGCGGGCCTCTCACTGCTGTGGCCTCTCCCGTTGTGGAGCACAGGCTCCGGATGCCCAGGCTCAGCGGCCATGGCTCACGGGCCCAGCCGCTCCCCGGCATGTGGGATCTTCCCGGACCGGGGCACGAACCCGTGTCTCCTGCATCGGCAGGCGGACGCTCAGCCACTGTGCCACCAGGTAAGCCCTTTTTTTTTTTTTTTTTTTTTTAAAAACTAAGAGGGTGAGGTTGGTTCCCAGCAGTGTCACAGATCCCAGGAAGAGACGCAGGGGGGGCGGTCGCAGACCTGGCTGAACACTCCAAACACCGAGGCAGAAAAAGGCTTTAATAACCCATCAGGCCACACCCCAAGTCAATTAAGCCCATGTCTCTGGGGCTGGGATCTGGTGTCAGATACTGAAAGCCCCTCAGGTGATTCCTCTGAACCCTCAGCCAGAGTTGAGAAACTATCACGGAGCTTCTGAGACAGTGACTTAAACCTTCGTAGTTTCGTCCATCCAGAGAGTAGTCCTTTCCATTGGATTTTACCCTGTTTTGCAAGGTTCTGACTCCTTATGCCCTCCCACTGGTATTTACCACCATTGAATCTTCTTCCAGAGAAAGTTACCAAATTCAGAGTACCCTGAAACAGGTATTTAAGAATTTCCATCTACATTCACTTGAAAACAAAGGGACATTTAGAGTGACTGCTTCCTCCACACTTCTTCTTACATTTAGAATCACAAGAAACTCAAAATAGATTTTTAAAATATAGCTTTTTTTCTCTGTAACACATTCCTTTGTAATTATAGCCATTACACAAGCACTTTTATTTTAATTGAATGTTTCATTATCTCTAAAGTGATTCAACCTGCAGTGCCCACCACACAATCATGTCTGAAGAAAAGAGCTCTCTCCCAGGAACTTTGCAAGGCAGCAAAATATATATATATCTACACACACACATATATATATACACACACAATCCACTGGACAGTTCTTCCAAAAAGGTAGTTGCTACTGTAAATAACTTTCACTTCCAAGAATGATGTGGAATGTTTTTATCTTAAATCGCACTTTTCTAAACAGAAACCATCCTACCTTCTCCTGCAGTCCGAAGTGACCTGAATGTATAAGTGTGCTCAGGAGACTGGAGAAAAGAGATGCATTCCCTTGCTCTCTATTTCTAGCTGCGGTTAAACATACAGAACTTTCTGGTTATCCCATTAGCAATGATGAGTTCGCCCTGGGTCATTCCTTGGCCAGCTCAGCAAGAGCCTTGTAACCAATAGCACATATTTCAAAAATGAATAGCTAGAGACAGCGTGGTTATTTGCCACGTTCAACAGCAGAGAAGAGAGACTCTCTCCCCTTCCCCGCTCCGAAGCTATGGGGTGGGAAGGTGGTGGGATGTAGGGGCCTTGACTCTCAGAGAAACCTAGGAACAAGGGGCCGTAAGCAGCCTCAGGGGAGTTGGACCAGGAACACGGTCTCAGAGTTGAGGGGACTCGAGTCCAGGGGCGTCTGCAGAGAGCACGTGTGCAGCTTCTCATGGGTTACCCAACACGCCTGCATGAGTTTCCCACGGCTGCTGCAACAACTGCTGCAAACAGAGCGCCTTAGCACAACAAAAGCACGTTCTTACCTTCAGACGCGTAAAACCAAGGTGCTGGGCAGGGCTGCTTTCCTCCCGGAGGCTCTAGGGAAGAATCCCGTGTCTCTTTCAGCGACTCGAGGGGCCCGTGTTCCTGAGCTCACGACCCCTTCTTCACATCACCCGCCATCTTGCTTCCAGCAGCACACCTCCAACTATGGCTGGGAGCTGCACGCCTCCCTCTTATAAGGTCAGGGTCACATTGACTCCACCTGGATAATCTAATCTCCCACCTGAAGACCCTTAACTAATCCTGCCATGCAAGGGAGTGTATTCACAGGTGCCAGGAATTAAGGTGTGCACGTCTCTGAGGGGGGAATTGACAGCCCGCTGGGATTCCCATCATGAGGATACACTTCACGTGTGATTTTTCTCCTGAAAACAGTTTAGGGATCATACAAGAAAGATGTGGCACAAAGACCTTTGGGTAACTCTTAACACCAGCTAAGATGAGAGGAGTGGAAGAGCCTATTTGAATTGTAAGTTTTCTCACAAAACGTAAACGAGAGAGAACAGTAATTAAGCAGAAGGGAACCGTGAAGCTTGGTTTCTATTGCTGCGGCTTAGTAAGAGCTCCTGTTAAAACATCAAGCTTCCCATGTGCCGCCGCGCAGCTGGTACTTGGCATGTGCGACCCCATTTAGTCCTGCACGGATATTTCTCATTCACCAATGAACAAACGGAGCCAAACAGAATTGAAGTAATTTGGCCAAAGTCACACAGCTAGTAGGTGGCAAGACGAGGATTCTCGTCCTTGGCTCTGGGCACCAAAGCCCGTGGGTATTCCTGCTGCACGAGATGCCTTGACTGCTGAGGGTGCAGGAGGCACGGGGGACAGCGGTAGCAGCCCTGCAGCAGGACTCAGAAAGCTGCTTCCTGCTCCAGTCCAGCCGCCGTGCAGGCTGTGGGGAAACGCAGTCACTTGGGAAAGGAAAGATCTCGTTCCACCTGTCTCTTCCTTCTTTATTTCTCTGAGTCTCAAATGAGAACCTTATTTGCTTCTTCCAGAAGCCCTGAGGATAACAACCTTCCAGGTCAACGTCTCACGCTCAGGTGCATCTCCTAAGAGAGGGTTTCCCTGAGGCACTGCGTAATCTTGCCTCCGACCCCTGATGACTTTGACCTTTCAGTTACCTTCACATCTCTTTCTCCAGGAAACCGACTTCTGCTTCCTCATGCCAATCTGACAGTTCTTCCTGTTGTTTGTTGGCTTTTCTTGTTTATTTTAACATACTTCGTTGAAGTGTAATTTATATAAAGTGTACCCATTGAGATGCACATTTCAATGAGCCTTGATAAACGTACACACCCATGTCACCACCTCCCAAATCAAGATACAGGATGTTTCCGACACTTCAAAACTTCTTTCCTGCACCTTCTCACTCCGTCCTCTCTTCAGCTCTAGTCCTAGGCAGCCGTTCATCTGGTTTCTGTCACAACAGATTATACTGGTCTTTCCTGGAGCTTAATGTGAATAGAATCATACAGTAATACTCTCTATGCCTGGCTTCCTTCACTCAGTGTGGTGTTTGTTGAGATCCCTGCTGTTGCACCATCAGTAACTAACTCATTGTATCCCTAGGTGTTATTCACCCAGAGCTGTATCTCTAAGAACTTAGAGCACAGTGATGTGAAGGGTGTATTGGACTTCACAGCACTGACTCTGAAGAGAAAAAAAAACTTGCTATAAAATTACAATATTTTACCCACAGAATCTAGCAAAATAATTGCCATGTTTACAATAAAGCATTTTATAATCCCTTTAATGATTTCATTAAAAATGCACAGTCAGTGACAGGTAATAAGTTAACAGAATTCCATACACTAGTATGACTCCTGTCATGCAAAGGCTACTTTCAACCATTGCTTAGCACAAGTTTCCTTTGCATTTGGTATTATTAAAATAAAAATGGTTTCTCGTGTGATATTTGCAGTGCCATTACAGCATACTCTAAATATAATTTAGGGATTATAAAACATGTAACATTTATCCAAAAGATCAGTTACAGAAATGCATATTCAGAGATTTAATCGTTTGCTTATACTGGAAATTACAATTTAATGGGTTGAGATGTGCCAGATGCTCCCTGTGAATACCCAGCGTATTTCACACCATTCTAAACTCTCTGCTGTATGCAGTCGTCAATCCTGAACACTTCGCTTGCAAGTATGTTTTGCCAGGGAGGTTATAGATAGACACTGCCAAGTCCGTGGCTTTACGAAGGTGAAAGAGCTTATCCTCAAGTGGCAACTGCAATTAGATGCATGGGTGTCTGCAACTTGCTGACGTGGGATGCCGCCTGTGGGCTTCGGACGCCCTATTGAGAATCATCTACTTTAGTACAATCACGGTTAAGGCTATTGGGAGTAGCTTCCCTACAATCCCCGAGCTTCCATATTTTTTCACTTCTCACACTTGCCAATGATTTTGTTAGCCTCTCATTTCATGTATTAAACGTATTACTGGTAGTAGAAAACAGCAAAGTCATACCACCTTAACATCTAAAGGGGGAAAAAAAAAGATAATCTGCAAAGGTTTAGTGTTCCTTTAACTCATCAGAGAGCTGAAGGTCATAATGCAACCAAGAAAACTGAATACCAAGGAGCGACAGGTCTCTAGAGAAGAGGCTGAAAAACAGTTTCCTACCTGTGGCCGAGCAGGAGAGGAAGAGATGGCTGCCATGGAGGCAGGTAAGAAGAAATCAGCCAAAATTTTAAGGCTGAGTGTCATTAGTGCATTAGTTTAGAAAATAACCGGGAGTCCTACGTGAAAGAAGGATTCCTCATGGTCCGGCATCATTTGTTGACTTAAGAGACTGGGGATAGGACAGAGGACCGGAGACAGCCCGATGCAATCAGCTGCCCCTGAGGAGAGGCATGAAGCCCGTCCCCAAGCCCATGTCTTATATGACTGGCTGAACCCCGATATAGGCTTCCTAACCCACAGAACTTACGGTTGTGATTTAAAGGTTCAGGGAGACCCAGTGGAACTTCCCCTGTCTGTCAAAAGTCAACTAAATTCAATACCACGTTTCTCAGGGAATTTCAAATTTAAAGTCATGTTCAAAGACACGAAAAAAACAGTGATGAGATCTATGATGCCTCTACTTAGTTTTCCTATTAGCCTTTGCATAAGGCAAATGTATCTTAAAGAATGGCAGTGCAATGTCATTACGTAACCAGGGAGCACTCCAATTGCACCTGTGTCTCATCTTTGCAGGTGCAAATTAACACCAACTCTGGCACCTGCAATAAAACTATTTATTTGAAAAACGCTTCATTATCTATACCAAGCAACAGAGATGCTAGATGTGGTTTTCCTTCCTTTGGTAGCAATATAAGTGTAATTTCTCAGTCTTACCTCAGAGTTGTGTCATCCCCATCACTGTCGAAGTCTAGTCTGAAAGTACCTTGATCACTTGATATCAGTTTGGACATGATACTATATTGCTGTATTGGTCACATGATGATTATTAGACTTATTGATCAGGAAGTAATGACTATTTTATACTATTTAGTAAGAAATGGTCTTATCACAGAGTGAAAAATCGAAAGAAGGCCAAGGGCCAATCTACTTATGGAAGGTCCTATGGATCTAGTTATCTGGAGTATGTTAAAATTGTCTCTCTAAAGATAAAAACAAACAATTTAAAAAGTGTTTTGCAATTTTCAACTTTTAATTCTACGAAAGAGACACAATTCTTTGTGTCTGTGCCCCAAATAACACAGTGGAATGGGAGACCTCTGATTATAGTAGTAATGAATTAGAAATAAATGTTTATTCAAAACAAAAAAAGAAATAAATATTCAAAACTGAATAAAGAAATAAATCTTTATTCAAAACAAAATAATAAATTTGAATGCAGTAACTAAAATAGTTCCTAAAAAGGTCCAGGAGATTGGTTCAAGAGGGCCAAGTAGAAGGACATGCTCTCACTCCCTCTTTCGAGAACACTGGAATCACAACTAACTGCTGAACAATCGAGAGGAAGATACTGGAACTCATCAAAAAAGATACCCCACATGCAAAGACAAAGGAGAAGCTGCAATGAGATGGTAGGAGGGGTGCTATCACAATAAAATCAAATCCCATAACTGCTGGGTGGGTGACTCAAAAACTGGAGAACACTTATACCACAGAAGTCCACCCACTGGAGTGAAGGTTCTGAGACACAGGTCACGTTTCCCAACCTGGGGGTCCGGCAACGGGAGGAGGAATTCCTAGAGAATCACACTTTGAAGGCTAGCAGTATTTGATTGCAGGACTTTGGCAGGACTGGGGGAAACAGAGACTCCACTCTTGGAGGGCACACACAAAGTAGTGTGCACATGGGGACCCAGGGGAAGGAGGAGTGACCCCATAGGAGACTGAACCAGACCTACCTGCTAGTGTTGGAGGGTCTCCTGCAGAGGCAGGGGGCGGCTGTGGCTCACCAAGGGACAAGGACACTGGCAGCAGAAGTTCTGGGAAGTACTCCTTGGCGTGAGCCCTCCAGGAGTCTGCCATTAGCCCCACCAAAGGTAGGCTCCAGTGTTGGGTCACCTCAGGCCAAACAACCAACAGGGAGGGAACCCAGTCCCACCCATCAGCAGACAAGCAGATTAAAGTTTTACTGAGCTCTGCCCACCAGGGCAACAGCCAGCTCTATCCACCACCAGTCCCTCCCATCAGGAAACATCCACAAGCCTCTTAGAAAGCCTCATCCACCAGAGGGCAGACAGCAGAAGCAGGAAGAACTACAATCCTGCAGCCTGTGGAACAAAAACCACATTCACAGAAAGACAGACAAGATGAAAAGGCAGAGGGCTATGTACCAGATGAAGGAACAACATAAAACCTCAGAAAAACAACTAAATGAAGTGGAGATAGGCAACCTTCCGGAAAATGAATTCAGAATAATGATAGTGAAGATGATCCACGTCCTCAGAAAAAGAATGGAGGCAAAGATCATGAAGATGCAAGAAATGTTTAATAAAATCTAGAAGAATTAAAGAACAAACAAACAGAGATGAACAATACAATAACTGAAATGAAAAATACACTAGAAGGAATCAATAGCAGAATAACTGAGGCAGAAGAATGGATAAGGGACCTGGAAGACAGAATGGTGGAATTCACTGCCATGGAGCAGAATAAAGAAAAAAGAATGAAAAGAAATGAAGGCAGCCTAAGAGACCTCTGGGACAACATTAAATTCAACAACATTCGCATTATAGGGGTCCCAGAAGGAGAAGAGAGAGAGAAAGGACCTGAGAAAATATTTGAAGAGATTATAGTCAAAAACTTCCCTAACATGGGAAAGGAAATAGCCACCCAAGTCCAGGAAGTGCAGAGAGTCCATACAGGATAAACCCAAGGAGAAACACGCTGAGACATGTAGTAATCAAATTGGCAAAAATTAAAGACAAAGAAAAATTATTCAAAGCAGCAAGGGAAAAACAACAAATAACATACAAGGGAACTCCCATAAGGTTAACAGCTGATTTCTTAGCAGAAACTCTACAAGCCAGAAGAGAGTGGCATGGTATAGTTAAAGTGATGAAAGGGAAGAACCTAAAACCAAGAGTACTCTACCTGGCAAGGATCTCATTCAGATTTGATGGAGAAATCACAAGCTTTACAGACAAGCAAAAGCTAAGAGAATTCACCACCATCAAACCAGCTCTACAACAAATGCTAAAGGAACTTCTTTAAGTGGGAAATACAAGATAAGAAAAGGACCTACAAAAACAAACACATAACAATTAAGAAAATGGTAATAGGAACATGCATATCAATAATTACCTTAAACGTGAATGGATTAAATGCTCCAACCAAAAGACACAGGCTTGCTGAATGGATACAAAAGCAAGACCCATATATATACTGTCTACAAGAGACCCACTTCAGATATAGGGGCACATACACACTGAAAGTGAGGGGGTGGAAAAAGATATTCCATGCAAATGGAAATCAAAAGAAAGCTGGAGTAGCAATTCTCATAGCACACAAAATAGACTTTAAAAGAAAGAATGTTACAAGAGACAAGGAAGGACACTATGTAATGATCAAGGGATCAATCCAAGAAGCAAATATAACAATTATTAATACATATGAACCCAACATAGGAGCACCTCAATACATAAGGCTCTGTGAACAGCTATAAAAGAGGAAATCGACAGTAACACAAAAATAGTGCAGGATTTTAACACCTCACTTACACCAATGGATAGATCACCCAAACAGAAAATTAATAAGGAAAGACAAGCTTTAAATGACACAATAGAGCAGATAGATTTAATTGATATTTATAGGACATTCCATCCAAAAACTACAGATTACACTTTCTTCTCAAATGCACACAAACATTCTCTAGGATACATCACATCTTGGGTCAAATATCAAGCCTCAGTAAATTTAAGAAAATGGAAATCATATCAAGCATCTTTTCTGACCACAATGCTCTGAGATTAGAAATCAATTACAGGGAAGAAAAAGTAAGAAACACAAACACATGGAGGCTAAAAAATACATTACTAAATAACCAAGAGATCACTGAAGCAATCAAAGAGGAAATCAGAAAATACCTAGAGACAAATGACAATGAAAACACAACAATCCAAAACCTATGGGATGCAGCAAAAGCAGTTCTAAGAGGGAAGTTTATAGCTATACAAGCTTACCTCAAGAAATAAGAAAAATCTCAAATAAATAATCTAACGTTACACCTAAAGGAACTAGAGAAAGAAGAACAAACAAAACCCTAAGTTAGCAGAAGAAAATAAATCATAAATATCAGAGCAGAAATAAATGAAATAGAAACAAAGAACACAAAGCAAAGATCAATAAAACTAAAAGCTGGTTCTTTGAAACAATAAACAAAATTGATAAACCATTAGCCAGACTCGTCAAGAAAAAAAGGGAGAGGACTCAAATCAATAAATTTAGAAATGAAAAAGGAGAAGTTACAACAGACATGGCAGAAATACAAAGCATCCTAAGAGACTACTACAAGCAACTCTATGCCAATAAAATGGACAACCTGGAAGAAACGGACAAATGCTTAGAAAGGTATAACCTTCCAAGACTGAACCAGGAAGAAATAGAAAATATAAACAGACGAATCACAAGCACTGAAATTGAAAATGTGATTAAAAATCTTCCAACAAACAAAAGTCCAAGACCAGATGGCTTCACAGGTGAATTCTATCAAACATTTAGAGAAGGCCTAACACCCATCCTCCTCAAACGCTTCCAAAAAATTGCAGAGGAAGGAAAACTCCCAAACTCATTCTATGAGGTCACATCACCCTGATAGCAAAAACAGACAAAGATACTACAAAAAAAGAAAATTATAGACCAATATCACTGATGAACATAGATGCAAAAATCCTCAACAAAATACTAGCAAACAGGATCCAACAACACGTTAAAAGGATCATACACCATGATCAAGTGGGATTTATTCCAGAGATGCAAGGATTCTTCAATATACACAAAACAATCAATGTCATATACCATATTAACAAATGGAAGAATAAAAACCATATGATCATCTCAGTAGATGCAGAAAACGCTTTTGACAAAATTCAACACCCATTAATGATAAAAACTCTCCAGAAAGTGGGCATAGAGGGAACCTACTTCAACATAATAAAGGCCATATACAACAAGCCCACAGTAAACATCATTCTCAATGGTGAAAAACTGAAAGCATTTCCTCTAAGATCAGTAACGAGACAAGGATGTCCACTCTCACCACTGATATTCAACATAGTTTTGGAATTCCTAGCCATGGCAATCAGAGAAGAAAAAGAAATAAAAGGAATACAAATTGCAAAAGAAGAAGTAAAACTGTCACTGTTTGTAGATGACATGATACTCTACATAGAGAATCCTAAAGATGCCACCAGAAAACTACTAGAGCTACTCAATGAATTTGGTAAAGTTGCAGGATACAAAATTAATGCACAGAAATCTCTTGCATTCCTATACACTAATGATGAAAAATCTGAAAGAGAAATTAAGGAAAGACTTCCATTTACCATTGCAACAACAATAATAAAATGCCCAGGAATAAACCTACTGAGGGAGACAAAAGACCTGTATGCAGAAAATTAGAAGACACTGATGAAGGTAATTAAAGATGATACCAACAGATGGAGAGATATACCATGTTCTTGGATTGGAAGAATCAATGCTGTGAAAATGACTCTACTACCCAAAGCAATCTACAGATTCAATGCAATCCCTATCAAATTACCAATGGCATTTTCTTTACAGAACTAGAAAAAATAATCTTAAAATTTGTATGGAGACACAAAAGACCCCGAATAGCCAAAGCAGTCTTGAGGGAAAAACACGGAGCTGAAGGAATCAGACTCTCTGACTTCAGACTATACTACAAAGCTACAGTAATCAAGAGAATATGGTATTGGCACAAAAACAGAAATATAGATCAATGGAACAGGATAAAAAGCCCAGAGATAAACTCATGCACTTATGGCCATCTAATGTATGATAAAAGAGGTGGGGATATACAATGGAGAAAAGACAGTCTCTTCAATAAGTGGCGCTGGGAAAACCGGACAGCTAAATGTAAAAGAATGAAATTAGAACACTCCCTAACACCATATACAAAAAGAAACACAAAATTGATTAGAGACCTAAATGTAAGACCAGGCACTATAAAACTCTTAGAGGAAAACATAGGCAGAACACCCTATGACATAAATGACAGCAAGATATTTTTTGATCCACCTCCTAGAGTAATGGAAATAAAAACAAAAATAAACAAATGGGACCTAATGAAACTTAAAAGCTTTTGCACAGCAAGGAAACCATAAAGAAGACGAAAAGACAACCTCAAAATGGGAGAAAATATTTGCAAATGAATCATCAGAGAAAGGATTAATCTCCAAAATATATAAACAGCTCATGCAGCTCAATATTAAAAAAACAAACAACCCAATCCAAAAATGGGCAGAAGACCTAAATAGACATTTCTCCAAAGAAGACATACAGATGGCCAGAAAAGCTGCTCAACATCACTAATTATTAGAGAAATGCAAATCAAAACTACAATGAGGTGTCACCTCACACCAGTTAGAATGGGCATCAGCAGAAAATCTACAAACAACAAATGCTGGAGAAAGTGTGGAGAAAAGGGAATCCTCTTGCACTGTTGGTGGGAATGTAAATTGATCCAGCCACTATGGAGAACAGTATGGAGGTTCCTTAAAAATCCAAAAATAGAATTACCATATGACTCAGCAATCCCACTACTGGGCATATACCCAGAGAAAACCATAATTCAAAATGACACATGCACCCCAATATTCATTGCAGCACTATTTACAATAGCCAGGTCATGGAAGCAACCTAAATGCCCATCGACAGATGAATGGATAAAGAAGATGTGGTACATATTGTACAATGGAATATTACTCAACCATAAAAAGGAACGAAATTGGGTCATTTGTAGAGACGTGGATGGATCTAGAGTCTGTCATACAAAGTGAAGTAAGTCAGAAAGAGAAAAACTAATATCGTATATTAATGCATATATGTGGAATCTAGAAAAATGGTAGAGAAGAACTGGTTTGCAGCGCAGAAGTTGAGACACAGATGTAGAGAACAAACGTATGGTCACCAAGGGGGGAAAGCAGTGGGTGGTGGTGGTGGTGGTGTGATGAATTGGGCAATTGGGATCGACATGTATACACTGATGTGTATAAAACTGATGACTAATAAGAAAAATAAATAAATAAATAATAAACATTTAAAAAATTAAATAAAAATAAATAAATAAAATTGGTTCCTAAAAGAATCAACTAGGTAATAGTGTAATAAGAAATAACAAGGCTAAGATGTGGAATACACTGGATGTCAGTGAGAAGGGCCCAGCATTTGGGATCATTCTGCCCGGTATTAAAACAAGACCAACAGCTGAGGGAATGAGCAGGAAACCTTCATCCTCGTGGAACTAGCAGGACGGGAGCTGGAATACAGAGCATGCTAACTCTGCAACACTGTAAACCACCTTTATTTAAATTTGAGGATTTAATGTGCTGTATCCTAAGGGTAAATAGAAATGGAAGCAAACAAGCCCTTACATACACTATAGCACTCCTGTGCGTTATATCAGTGATCAAAAAAAAAACCCCTCATACCCTGATACTGGGCTGGGTTAATCAGGTATTTCTAATGTCCTCAGGTACCTGAAAGAGGTTAACAAATTCTCTCTGGAAGAATATGACCTCATCCAATACTCTGACAATTATTTTTAAAAAATAATATTTCAACTAAAATGTTTAGCACACAATCAATGATGTCTAGGGACATAAGAAAACATGCCATCTAAATGGAGACCAATACACACAAAATATTAAGCAAAAACTGGTTCTCAGTAACTCGTGATAGTATAATCAATAGATATAGTTTATAAATAACTATGCTTACTATGGAGATAAAAGGAAAGCATTAGCATTTCAGCAAAGACACTGCTAATATATAGGTCTTAGATCCCAAAGAAAATATGTTTCCACCAGGAATCACAACAATGGTCGCTCTGAATCACAAGTTGAGGCTGACACATTGTCACTTATGGCTCATCAATCAGCAACAAATGATCACAGTTGACTGATCCTGTTTTTCAAGGGAGAAATGGAATTGCTACTCTAAAATTGGCTCAAGAAAAATGTCTGGAATTCAGGTAGTTCTCTGGTAGTTCTGTTTAGTGATGTGCCTGTCCAGTACTACAAGTTAATGAAAGACCACAACACCACCAAATAAGTAAGATCACTAATGACTGAGAATTTTTCATAATGATTTGGTTCATTCTATGAAATTAAGAACCATGATTGGATAAGGCTCTAGCTGAGGGCAAAGAGAAGAAATTGGTACCAGAAAAAAGAAATTATAAATATCAACTACAGCCTTGTAACAATTAGCAGAAACTTTGGCAGAGTCTCATCCCCATATACTAATATTGTATATAAGATGAGTTGGTGATGGTGGTCATTAAGTTATATGATATCTAAAGGGGATGATGATTGGTCTAGCAGATGAAAATACATCACAGAAAAACACAGAGACTTTTAAGAAGGTTTGGTCTCTTATTGTAGGGTTCATAATGGATACAGCTTCCTAGCACCATTTTTGTTTGGCAAAATATGATGCTACCACCAATGAGTGCAGAAGTTTAAATAAGAGTAGAAGATGTACATAAAGAAGATGTATATAATTGTCCAAGGGGGTGGATGTACTAGATACAGTTTGTTGATTTTCAGAAATATTCTCACTCTTCTAAGTCCTCACTGAATTTCTTGGATTCTTTTCACAACAGGGTTCAGTTGTATTCTTCCACGGAGAGGCACTGTGTACGATTTGGAAGGCAGAACCAAAGAGAGGTCATCCTGATTTGGTGGTGACCACTGGGGACAAGCACGTGGGCACCGGCTTGGCAGATGTGTGGTTTTGCTCATGACTCGGGGTCTTACCTTTTGACAAGTACTAACCACAGCGCTACAGGCAAATCGGATCATTCATGACTGAGACCAGCAGCCACGGAGTCAGGAACACCTTCCTGAACCCACTTTAGAAGGTTAGGATCTTTGCGATCAAGTTTAGTTATTTGCTATCATGAGACTAGAATTTTCATATCCGTATCAAGTGTGGCTGACACTGGAAGTAGGAAATGACCTTTTAAAGGTATCAGAATTTAAATATCAAAAACAAATTACACATATATATGTGTGTGTGTGTACATTTTTTTCTCTTAGATCCTCCTTTCTGAACAATTGCAAATATGGATAGCAGCATGTAGATTAAAGGAAGAGCAGTGTGTAGCAGAGTTGTTACCTGTGGAAAAGAAGCAGAAACGGTAAGAAGGAAGGACACCAGAGGAGGAGTCTTCTACATGTTGATATGGGTCCACTCTGTCACTGCTTTAAAAGGACCTGAGGACAGTGGTAAAGACGAAATGACTCTACCACCTGGACTTCAGATGTACTCCTGGTCAGCTCTGTATGACAACAGGTCATTTCTAGTTAAGAATTTTACTTATGTGCTTTTCTGATCATTATGGGTTAAATTAGCAATGCAACATATGCAAGAATACTTAGGAACATGGAAAAACGATTTGCTGTTAAGTATAACAGGCAGGACACAAAATGTAATAATACGATTACAGTGTACGTTGTGTTTATGATTCTAATTTACATGTAAAAATACATATTTGATGGCTATTCATGATATGTTAACAATGGTTAATTCTGGTGCGGGAATCATGAAATCATGGTCGTTTTTCTCCCTGAAAAGTTTTCCAACATTTTCAATTAATATGTATTATCAAAAAATAATTACTTAAGGAAAGGAATTTTTATCTCAGTGCGGACTGTGCAGTTCTAGTTAGTGAATGCTGGTTTGAATAAGCTATTTTCTGTTTGTGCTACACATTATAATATGCCAAAATTAGTAATTTCAACAAATCACAAAATTCAGAGTTATACCTCAACTGTTTCAATTACACAGTACAACGCAGGATGAGAATTTGAACCATAGTAAATACTATAAATGCAGAGGGATACACAATTCACGCCTGACTTATACCAACATTTGCAGTGACATTATGAAGGGACAGTAAGGTGCAGGTTTGTGATCTGATCTTCAAGTAATAGGAGAGTTCAGAGATCTCCTTATTTTAATTTTTTTTTTAATTTTTGTTTATTTATTTACTTTTGGCTGTGTTGGGTCTTTCTGTGTGTGGGCTTTCTCTAGTTGCGGTGAGTGGGGGCCACTCTTCATCACGGTGCACGGGCCTCTCACTATCGTGGCCTCTCTTGTTGTGGAGCACAAGCTCCAGACGCGCAGGCTCAGTAGTTGTGGCTCACGGGCCTAGTTGCTCCGCGGCATGTGGGATCTTCCCAGACCAGGGCTCGAACCCATGTCCCCTGCATTGGCAGGCAGATTCTCAGCCGCTGCGCCACCAGGGAAGCCCCTCTCATTTTAAATGGTCCTCATTTTTAGGTTCACTCCAAGAAAGAAAGCAGTTTGGGAAACTGGATGTGACACAATGAACTCTCAAAACAAAGGGGATTTTTCACCTTACCATGTAAACCCACACACAAAGGTGCATGAAGAATTAATCTAACAAGTGTAGGAGTTTAAAATAGGGGCAAAAACTCATTGAGTTTCAGGAGTGAATTCCACCAAACATTTAAAGAATTAATGCCAATCCTTCCTAATTTCCAAAAAACCGAAGAGGAGAGAGCATTCCTACATTTATTTTACGAGGCCACCATAACCCTGATACCAAAGCTAGGTGAGGACACTAAAGAATAGAAAACTAAAGGTCAATATCCCTGATAACACAGATGCAAGAATTCTCAACAAAATACTAACAAACGGAATTCAACAGAACAATAAAAGAATCATACACCATAATCAAGTGGAATTTGTACATGAGATAATGTACTATATTATCACTATATAAGATAATATATTTACTCACTATAAGATAATATATTTACTAGCAGGGAACCAAGAGTGAAAAACAAAATACTGAAAACATTTAACATAAAAATCTGTGCTAGACCTAAGTACAGAATTAGAGTTGAGAAGGGAATGTTTAAAAAAAGTGTCAATCCCAAACTGGACACTTCTAAGAGTTGATGGGAGTTCAAAAACTAATGAACTCTATTCTATATACTTTTATGAAATATTTATTGAACAGAATGTTGGGTTTATTATGCTATTTATTTTAAAAATATTTATATTCAAAATATCACTGAAAATAAATTCCTCCTATAAATTGACATCTATCTACATTTATTAAACTGAAATTGCATGAACATTTTATTGATTATATGAGCTTTAAAAACAGCATACATAAAATTATTATTCTGTATTATATTTCTATATTTTAAAATTTATATTATCTGATCTAATATTCAATATTCTGTAACTAGCATTTTCTGAAAAGTTTGTTTCTAAATCGTCTTATTATTCTTTTCTTATAAAGTTGCCAACAATAGTCTTCAAAGTTGCATTTTATGATTAACAAATTTTAAATATCTTACGCCTTTGTTTATTCTTTGTTGTAGACCATAATTTTTTAAATTTAGGAAACACTTTCTCTACAGCTTACCTGGTAAATTCAGAGGGAATTTTTAAATATATGTATTTGGTTTTGAAATGTGTACATATTATCCTAAATATTTTCATAAGTATAATCTGTTTTGCCTTCATTAGATTACATTTTTTTACAAATAGTATTTAAATGAAAGAAACTTGCTAAATTGGATAACTCTTTATATGCTTTGTCAAATTTAGATGCTACAAAATGTTTAGGACTCAATGTAATTCCTTTATGCTATGAAATATAATTTTATTCAGTTACAAGTAGGAGCTCCTTTGAAAAAAAATATCCCCAATTATAACATTTAAAAATTGATTCTGGTACACAATTTAAAACCCACCATTTAATATTTTTACTTGTGTCCTTGACAGTAAAGTGATACATTTTAATGTTTTTTTCTATTCCAAATCTTTTTTTTCAATAATTGTATTTCAATGCAATCTTAAAAACTGAAAAATTTTGGAGGTATCATTATTAACTAATTAATTTAAAGCGCTTACAAAAGTTATAAGCAAAAAAGACAAAATCAGAGAAGTCATTAAAATAAAAATCAAAACACTTGTAAGACACTTAGATGGATTTATAAATTCTTATGTTTTAAAATTCCAACTGATAATAGGCAGGACAGAATAAAATATATGCTGAAGTATCTTTTTGTCTTCAGTAGCATCTTCCTTACTAAAATTAGTTACAGTAAACTATATAGAGAATATATTTATACATTTTGAAAACTGGCTGCTGATTCAATGACTAAACAGTATAGTTTATTTGGAAGTATTTGAGAATTATGTCTGCAACAGAATCAATTCCAAGTACATTTCATTTATAGGTTTTTTTCCTGTGCACCTTTGCAGAAAATCAATTAACCGTGTATATGTGAGTATCCTTGTACTTTGCAGCAGAGAGCTCTTGCATGTATTTTGTAGGATTTCCACCTATGTATTTAATTTTTGTGGTGTAGTTGTGAATGGTACTATTAAAATTCAACTTTCAAGTTTTCATTTCTAAAATATAGAAATAGTATTGCTTTTTGTATATTTAACTTGTGTTCTGGAGACCTTGTTAAACTCATTTATTTGTTGAGGTAGCTTCTTAACAGATTGTGTGCAGTTCTATATGTTGATAATTATGTCTGAGAACAGGGTTTTTAAATCTCTTCTTTTCCAGTCTTTTAATTTGACTTGTTTGCTTAACGAAGGTTTTTAATAATAAGATTTTAATAATTAAGTGAGAATCCTTTTTGCTATAATGCTATATGTATCATAGAAAATTGTCTTTGTGTTATCACCTCAACATAAACAGTTTTATCATCATTATTTAATTTTTAACTGAACTTAAGTAGCATTCATAAAGTACCAGATCTTCCACCTTTAATTTCAGCCTGTAAATTAGCTGTTCCTCCCAACCCCATCCCCATTCTGAGCTTCCTCTGGTCATGCCCCTCCCCACGGGACAAGGTGTCTACAGGGACAATTGGAAATAACCACACCAAATACCACTCCTCAGATACCAGAGGAGTATACACACAGAATCTTTACAGAATATAAACAGAATCTTTTAAAGCTGTTCTTGTGATTATGTTGCATAGTTAGTGAAAAGTAATGAGAACATAATCACAAAACCAATCTCAAGAGATTCACATTATTGTTATTATATTTCTCTCAAGAAAGTTTATCATATTCAGTGTTTATAGTATTTTTTCTTTTGATGTATGTATATGTCTATCTTTTCTCAGTGGTTGACTGCAAACTCGTTGAGAGGAGAATTGTGAATCACTCATCTAGGTATCATCTAAACCATACTGCAGGTTAAATGTTTATTGAATATATGTTTTTCCCATAAAAGCTAGGAAATGTGAAATTGAGATTTTCAAAAGCCAAAGAGCTCCAATATATGTTATATGAAGTTGAGAGTTTCCTTTCATTTATCTTAAGACATATTCTTTAGTGATGCCAGATACTAGAAAGGCAAGCTACAGCCTCTCCACACCTGATTGTAGTTTTATTCATAACCAATATGAATTTAATAAGCATTCAGTAATTCCTTGTTTTAGAAATCCAGAACTTGTTAGCATGTTTTCTTGTGGTGAACTATTTCGTATTCTTTAAGCCTCCAAATTAAGTGCATTTTAAGATGTAGACAGTGACACGGAAATACACCTAAGACTATAATTGGTAGTAAAATAACACAGTTGTATCTGTTTGCATGTAAATTACTGCTATTATGAGTTACGGTGCTTCCTGAAATTGTAAAATAATAGTTGGGTTATAATTTTAGTAGACAGTAACTATTGCTGCCCCTGAGTATTCATTACAGATACCAACTATTTATTCGAAGGGTATGGCTTCTTACTTAAAAGTGTGCCAACCTGACAAGCACATCCGACAGCATGTAAGTATTTATTAGAAAACTAGGCACCAGATCTACATGCTTCACTCTGTTAGGACAAATCTATAGCATTTCAGTTTGTTTAAAATTCATTTTAAAAGTGGCACAGACATTAAAAGTGTCTTTGGATCACCATACATAGCATAATGAGAATTATTAAATCAACCATCCCTGACCTTCTCCCTGAAAATAATATTGTATTTTTTGTATACCAATATTTTGAAAATGGTGAATTTTGTTTTATAGCAGTATCAATAGTACATCTTGGTTCCAAATATAATTAGGGTTATAAAAAGTGCTAATTGGCATATACTCACGCCAAGAAATCATCATTTGGGCTTGGTTATATTTGTTTTGAAGTTCTCATGCCTTGATGACCTCCAGGGCATTAAAACATCATTTCTGGTGCCTATTTAAAGAAATAATGATTTCAGTAATTTTTGTCATATTAATATGCAAATTAATTAATCAAAAACATTGTAACGAAATCACTTAAGGTACTGTTAGTTTATTATTTCTTTGTGGAATTTCCATTTACATTTTGCCTTAAACTATAGAAAAATTATTATGACAAATAATGGTTTTAAATTTTATATCTTATTTGGTTTATATATAATATGCAGTGGAAGTACAGATTCTGTAATGGTCTTGCTTTCAGAAATGGATAAAGTTAACTATTTTAAGATTAAAGGATGGATAATTTAGAAGAGAAAAATAAGTGGTATAAAAAAACAGATTTGCTAAAAACTCTCCAGAAAAAGAATATTCTTCAAAAGTATGATTTTATTAAGGCTATCCTTCTAATCAAATAAGATGGAGACACATACTACGCCAAATAATGAAGCTGCTTAAGATTAAGTAGAAAGTTGCTCAGAAAAATCTCAAGGTGACACTCAGCTCTTATTTCTTTTCCAAGGACTGCCTGAGCAGGACCTGCAGCCCGTGCTGACTGCAATACAGGCCTCGTGACCATGATTGATTGAAGGAGGAGGGTGCTCTTTATCCAAATGGGGCCAGTGGATGACTTTTTCAATGGAATTTTTAAATGGGGTCAGTTTATGACAAATATTAGATTATGGGGTGTTGACTTGAGGCAATGGGAGTCCTGTAGGAGCAGCTGTGATTATTCATGAATAACCAAAGCAGAGGAACTGCAGAGAAAGAGGGGAAGACTCCTGAAGATTCCTGAAATAAGAGGGTTGAGGTCCCAGATTGTGACAGTCCCAGGTGTGGTTCATTTAGACTTAAATTTTATGATACCTTTAAATATTCCTAAGAAGTATACTTTTTTTTCCCCCAGTTTAAACTTGTTCAAGTGGCTTCTTTTCCTTGAAACCAAGGATTATTGATTAAGACTTTTCTTCACTCAGTTTAATCATCCTCCTACCATAGATTCAGCAAATATTTCATTTTGGCATATATCTTACAAATGCATTGTAATTGAGATAGTGTTGTAGTTGATAAGAAAATTAATACGTTACATAATATTAGAAATGCATCTATTCTAGGGCTTCCCTGGTGGCCCAGTGGTTGAGAGTCCGCCTGCCGATGTAGGGGACACGGGTTCGTGCCCCGGTCCGGGAAGATCCCACATGCCGCGGAGCGCCTGGGCCCGTGAGCCATGGCCGCTGAGCCTGCGCGTCCGGAGCCTGTGCTCCGCAACGGGAGAGGCCACAACAGTGAGAGGCCCGCGTACCGCAAAAAAAAAGAAAAAAGAAATGCATCTATTCTAGTAACTTAATTTTACAGATGAATATAAAAACAAAAAAATGTTTAAAACATTGTACCAAATCATACAGATGGGTGGCAAAAATAACTGGAATTAAACATGAAATGGTAGTGAGTATCAGGAAATCTGGGTTTAACTCCAAGCTTTACAGAAAGTTATTTAGAAAAATTTATTAACAGAATACTGATTTAGAAAATATAAACCCTTGTGAATATTCTTCAATTGTATTATTCTATGACTTAACGGGCAAGTGCTCTCAATCATGTAATTTTTTTTCGGTTGATACCTATGTAGTCTTATTGGTGGTGAACCAGTAAACGTACAAGAACTGGTTCTCTCTAAAAAAATGTGTGCATATACATACATATTTTTAGTGTAAATTGTATTAATATAAAGCTTTTTAATACATGATTCAAATAATATAATATGCAGTATTCTTTACTGCCGTTTTCGTATAGCCAGCTGATGCTCACAGAATGCTCTTATTGATTTTGCTGAATTTTTGCATCACCAGCCCACCACCTATAGTTGCAATTGATGAAAAACTGTCATTCCAAAATGAAAGTTATTTGATACTTTCATTTAAATTAATGAGTGAGGAAAAAAGAAACGACGAAGACGTTGAAAATACGAACTCAACAATGAAATGAATAGCTTCTTTTCTGATTTGGAAAACAAGTTTTCAGAAAATGAAGGAATATTTCCTCAAATTTTTAAACTGTTCTCCATGCAATGGCTACAGACGCAATACACTTTTACACCTAAATTGCCTTATTAATATTTTCTACATCACTTTCTGAAGTTTAGACAATTTCTGTTTTGTTTGGTTGAAACAATAACTCAAGGCCTGATCTGTAAAGCTTTCTGACTGCTGTGATATAAATATTTCCATTATCTGATTTCAAGCTGTGCAGCATTACTGAAGGCGACGTTTAGAAGAGATGCACGGTAGCATATTACACAGTATTCCCACACTAGACATAAATAACCTCATAACGTATACTAGCAAACTGATTATGAAATAGTGAGTTTTGAGTATTTATTACTTCTATTTTTAAGATAATAATTTTATATAATTTAACTTTCAAGTAATGTCAGTATTTAACAACTTTTTCACACAAATTCCTGAAGATTTAACGATGGGCTCCCATGAGCCATTAGGAACTCGCTCCAACACACCTCCAGGACTCATGTATGATAAATAATAACTGTAAGGTCAGACACAGATGTTCTAAGAAAGTTACATCTAATTTGATACGGATAGGATTGCCTATCAGAATATTTAACTGGTGTGTGTTTGGTACCAGCCTACATTCATGTAACAGCCCTGCTGTATAACCAGCCAGCTACCAGCCCTGGATAAGACTGTTCAAAGGAGGAGGAGATTATGCTGTATAATGAAGAGGACCTACAGCTTAGGAGCAACTTGAACATAAGTAAAAACTCAGAGGCAGGAATAAGAAGGTATCTTGAGCTGATATGAGTGGGAAGTATGCACTGGGGACTATGCCACAGAGGTCTGAGAACGTGGGTTCAGGCACTGCTTGGAAGGCAGTGCAGTCAGTGAAGATTTTAATCAGCTCATTTGAAGTACTCAGAGCTGAAGAAGCAAATGGGAATCAACAGTTCCTATGTCCTCAAAGAACTCAGAGCTTCAGTGAGCCAGGGGAACTCTCTGCCGCAGATCAAATCCAACACATCCTGGCTGAGGGCAGAAATGTCCATGAACGATGTACTATGGGAGGACGGGATGTCAGGTAATTAAATTTTCAGGGGGATTACGGAAGATATTGCCTGATGAACAGCTATCTAAATTGGGTGACAGATAAGTTTGATAAAAGAAGAGGGTTCAGTGTCATTAAAAGCAAAGTGCAAAAGAAGAAAATGTGTGAAGGGAGAGAGTTTCAAAGCAATTCAATGGGGCAGAAACGGAGAAGGGTTACAAGGTTAGTGGCTGGATATTTAGGTGGAAATGGGAGTCAAACTGTGAAAGGCTGAGGAGTTTGGATTTTATCCTGTGGGAAAGAGGATTTGAGCTTTTAAAAACTGAAACAGTTTCACTTCTTAAAATAGTAAATTTGATGGCTAGGTGTGGGAAGATCCTAATGTCGACGAGGCTATTGTAATAATGTAAATGAGATGCCGAGGTGCAGGACGCAGGCAGTAACAGGTGAGGAGACGCCACTGGGGAGAGATGCTCTCAGGAACTGAACCTGAACTGATGGCTAACTTTTGCAGGGAATGAGAAAGAGTGACACTGAGCCTAGACTGGCTAGTTTTAAAGAGTAGGTAGATGGTCATGCCATTTAGAAAATACAGGAGGGCAGAGGGGGTTTGTGAGAGAGCAGTAATATTTTGTGCTTTCATTGGTGGAGCTCTGGGTGCTGGCTGGACAGAAGATGGACCTGTTCAGAGAGGTGCAGATCGGGTCCAGATGTGTGTAAACAGCTGAGGTGCTGGCACAGAGGCGAGGGCCGTTTCAGTTAAAGCCAAGAAGAAGATGTCAGATACAATGAACTGTGCCTTTCAACTTATCAACCAGATCCCAGATGACCACTGATGAGATCCCAGAGTGTGAAACTGGGGATTAATAATTTAAAATATGAGTGGGAGCTGAGGAAGTGGAAACACAGCCTCTTTCAAGCAGCTTGGTGGGGAAATAATGGAAGAAGACAGAGACAGCTTGAGGAAAAGAGCGCTGCATGGCTGGGTGAGGCCAATGTTTCTATGTCTTCGGGACTTGGTGGATCCACCTGTGACAATATTTTTGTACAGGAACTGTCACCTCAAGTTGTGCTTTATGTGACAATTATGACAGCCCTTTGTAAGATGAACATGACAACTGTACATTAAAACAAATATATTCAGAGATGATAAAATGTTAACCTATGATTTCTTTTTAGCACCTTACTTCACTGATGGTGAAGTGTGGAGTGTTATTCTTTTCATTACGTAAGTCTATGCCAGTCCTGTAGGAGAGATCTATCAGTTACGTGGGGGCAACTAAGAAGGACTCATCTGTAAGAAATCCCAGGTGAGGGAGAGAAAAGACATGAACTCCTAACACCAAGGTTAAATGGTTCTAATCTAAACAATGACCCTTTCATCTGTGCAGCAGCATGGAAATCACAGAAAAACAAAGAGACACGGCTTCATCACCAAACCTCTCAGACTTAGCAGTTTGAGAAAAAGGCAGGCTCAGGATCCACCAGGACACATAAAATACATGTTGGAGGAACTAAAAATTTGCTAAATGATAGATTATAGTTTTAACTTTCTCTCTCTATATACACAGACATATATATGTGTATATACACACACAAACACAATTTGAATGTTGGAAATATAACAAGAGTAAAGCATTCAGGCCAAATCCTTTGCATTTTTGACTATTACAAGAATGTATATTTGGCTTTAAGACTTCTGGTAGAGAACTAAACATACATAAACCTCCTGAATAATGCCATGCAAATTGCCTCACAGCTACCTTTAGAGACTTTTTTATTGCCGTTGTGTGTTCCTTTGTTGACCAGAATCTTTTAAACTTCTAGTACTGTGGTGAGAACTGATTCAATTAACATTCAAAAGACGCTAAGGTTTTGTGAGGAAAGTACACTTCAAATATTTGCAGTTCTCCAAATTTTAAGTGTGGAAATAGTTATTTTATTTTACTTATTTTATTTCTAAATAATACCTCCATTGAGATCCATGTGTTTCCTCTGTACATCTTTATACAAAACCATGTCGGGGAATTCCCAGGTGGTCCAGTGGTTAGAACTCTGTGCTCTCACTGCTTCCTGAGGGCCCAGGTTTGATCCCTGGTCGGGAACTAAAATCCCACGAGCCAGGCAGTACGGCCAAAAGAAAAAAAAAAGACAAAAAAAACCCCGTGTCTCTTTGATGTCCATGTTTACCTGAAAATTAAATTTTCAACCAATTCATAAGAAGTATTTATGGTGACTAGAGAGCCCTGGAGGTTTGATAATATGATTTTCGCATGCCTATGAAAACACAGTGATCATATGGATATATAAGTAAGCAATTCTGGCCTTTAGTTTGGCCTATGATTTTTAAGATGCCAAATCATCAATTACATAATATCAAGAATGGTTATTACACTCTCACCAGCTCTATAACTTACAAACATACAATTTGTGCTTTGACAAAATTATAGCTTGTTAGTTGTCAAATAATTATTGAAACCACTTGGACAGGGGTGGGTGCTTCCCTGGTGGCGCAGTGGTTAAGAATCTGCCTGCCAGTGCAGGGGACACGGGTTCGAGCCCTGGTCCGGGAAGATCCCACATGCCGCGGAGCAACTAAGCCCGTGCACCACAACTACTGAGCCTGCGCTCTAGAGCCCGCGAACCACAACTACTGAGCCCGCGAGCCACAACTACTGAAGCCTGAGTGCCTAGAGCCCGTGCTCCGCAACAAGAGAAGCCACTGTAATGAGAAGCCCGTGCACTACAATGAAGACCCAACGCAGCCAAAATAAATAGATAAATTAATTAATTTAGAAAAAAGAACAAACACTAGGGCTCTAATTGATACCCACAATTTTGTATTTCATCCACTATGGGGTCCCCTTATGAATTTTTCAGAACAGTGATCAGCTAACATTAGTTCTTTAAAATGATGGTAGTAAAAGGAAAACAAACTGTTTCTATCATGTAGATAGCTATTTTTTTGTAGTCATTTATTGAAAACTAAATATTTTATCAAGTATTCCACCAACAGTAGGTTGTCAGACTCAAATCAAATACATGTACGTTTTATGCCAAAGTTTAAAACCTATGTAGCTTTGGCTAAAGCAAATGCTAAATGAGATAACAGGAAGATCAGAGTAAAGGGGGAATATGCTGTTCTAAAGTGAAGCTTGCCTTTATTGGGCTGATCATAGTTTAAGTTGCAATGTTCGACTGGAATAGAAAACCTAGTCTTACTTTAGTCTCTGTTCTCTAAAATATTCAGATGAGGATAAGCTGGAGGGGTCTCAGGAAAGGACTTTACAGAGATCTCAGTATATATTTGTGTAGTGTTGATGCCGGAAACTAAGACACCCACAAGGGAAAAGAATAGGACCAACCCTCCAGGGAGAGGGACGGCAATTGCCAGACAGGAAATCAGAACCTTAGCTAAACCTCCTGGATTTCAAGAGCAGGTTTCATTTTCACCAGAAGGACTGCAACTCACTTATACTATATATATGAGACTTAGGGCAGAGAGCCAATTTCAGATGAAATTTACTTTTGTAAATTTGGTTCCTGGTGTGTTGCCAGGCTAAACTAATTAGGCGAAGCTGAGCCCATAGAAAGCTGGAAGGACATACAATTGGGAGGAGGTGAAGAAGTCAAGGACAAACACAAAGCTAACTACCTAAACTGTGTGATAGAGTTTGGGCGCAGAAAACTGTAAGAAATTAATGAGCTTTTTACAGAGAGCGTTGAGGGATAAACAGGTATCAGACCATTTGTGACATCATGATTATAATTATTCCCAATTATTTACTACCCCGTTTCCTGAAGAGGATTATTTATCAATTGCGTGGCCTGGATCAGCAGTGCCTTCCAGCAGTGGGTGGGAAGAATGCATTTACTTAAGGACGGACCTGGCCATGTGCTTTCTCTTGGTGAGTGATGTGACAGGATGTCAATTCCAAACAAAAGCATTGAGAGCCACTGTAGGTTTTATCCAACTCTGTTGTTTTGTTTTTTGCTTTTAATCTGCCACAAGGCAGCATGTCACAATATGGAGTAATTCCTTTTCATCCTGAAATGAAGAAAAAAGTGGAGTATAAGCAGATCTGTCAACTTCAGCCAACGTTAGAGGAATAAATATGTGCTGGTGTCAGTCACTGATACTTTGGGGTGGTTTATTAACACAGCAAGGCTGAGTAGTTCAGAAATTGTCCAAGAAGTGAAGCACTGCTACGTAGAAAAAACAACGTATGTGCTATTGGCTCCGGGGCTGTGCTATGGGCATGAAGTAAACTATAATTGAAGGATGGAAAATGGCAACTCATTTTGTGTATTGATGAAATTTTATGTATTAATGAAATTGGTAACAGTGTTTTCTACAATAACATTTAAGCCATTTAAGGTACGTAATTAACTTGTGACTCTTGGCAAAAGGGATAAGACACAGAACTTTATGAAGCGTTCTTTTGTTGTTGGCTGGATTTAAGAAAACAAAGATGAAAACAGAAGAGAACTCACTAGTTAGCAAGGAGTAAAAGAGGAATAAGACAATGTAGACAACTAAGGACTTGCAGGGTTGAAAAGCTCAACTGTTTCTAATAGGCTACCAATAAGTGATAAAACTTGGAAGTACTCTAACCAGTTAAGACTAATTAACCCAGAGCAAAGACCAAATTAAGACACAGATTCACCTTCCCATGGGAAAGTAGAGAGTTCCTATGAAAATTTTCATAAGCCAAAATAGTATAAAGCGAAGAAGCAATTACGTTAGAACACATGTTTGCTAATGGATGCACAGAATAAACTATGACAAAGCACAGATGCTCATGGACAGTTCAAGGCTCTGGCAGCCTGATGCTGAGATGCTAAGTGTGGTTCCCTGGGAAGAAGCGCGCCGGGGCCGTGCTGGCTGTTCTGGGTGTGCACTGTCTCTGGAACAGCTCACTGCAAAACACAGATGAAAAGCTATCTTCCCTTTTCCCCTTTTTCTGTAAAAGCTAAAATCCTCTTCAGATTTTTCTGTTAGTGAAAACAGGTACCAATATAAAAAAACAAGTCTTTCGTAAAAGCAAAGTGGCCTACGGCAAACTTTCCAGAAGCAGGGGATACCTATAATTGTCATCTTGCTCTCGTTTAAAAAGTCTGAATAGATTATGGTAGCTACAGATAAATCATTTCAGTTGAACAAAATATGTCTCAGAAAACATACCAAGGGTGGCTTCAGAGTGAAGTCTGATAAACTCAACGTGACTTTAAATAAAGACAAGGCAGAAGAAGAGCGTCAGGGGCTGCCTCAGAAAACACCGTGAACCTACACAGGAAAATGATTGGAAAAAGAATGGATATTTGTATACGTATAACTGAATCACTTTGCTCAATACCCGAAACTAACACAATATTGTAAATCAACGATACTCCAATATAAAATAAAAATTAAATTAAAAAAAGGCACTGTGAGTATGCCGGTTTGCACATGGAAATGACTGGAATCAAACAGATGAAAAGTAAAGTTATAAAGAGGGATGCACTGTCAAAAGAACCGCCAACATGAATTAAACGAGACTGTGATCATTTGAGGTGTGTAACAGCTTTGTAGAGATGTGTAGCTTCCGAAAGTGGTAAGCGAGCTGTTCAAGCACAGACGAAGGTGTGCTCTTCAATGCCCTCTTCAGAGATAACCAAGTTTAATTGTATAATAAGGAAAAATTGTCCAGGAAGTAGAGCTGAGAGCCACTGAGAAGAACAGATTGGAGAGCTTCCAGGAAGCAAGATTAGGTCATAATCAAGAAATATTTTATGTTCCTTGAAAAACCTGGCCAACAGAATTCCAGAATTACTATGGGCCACTGATCACCATATGCCACTCATTTGTCCCATTTCTGAGTAACACTGTTAATTGTGGGTATCTGACCCTTATTCCTCTATTATCATTGAGTAGATAGAAATCAGAATGCAGAGCGAGTGTGTGTGTGTGTGTGTGTGTGTGCGTGTGCGTGTGCGCGTGTGCGTGTGCGTGCGTGTGTTCACGTACCACCCAAATTTAACAAGCCAGGTTTGGACCTGCAATAGTGATTATCAACACGTTTTGAAATTTGAATCTGATTGTCATGACTGCATTGGATTTTGTCATATCTTCCTTGGGGAGGGGTTGGCAATATTTAGCACCTGGAAAAAAGAGAAGCGAATGTTTGTGACTAAGACGATAGACACTGATCTTTGCACTATTGTTTTCTTTGTTTTCCTCTTCCTTTTAAGTGGATAATGCATCACTGTGTTGTTCTACAACCACCATGCCTTCTGGGGGAAGGAATATACTTCTCTACCCGTGAACATGAACTTGGCCACTTGGCTTACTTGGCTCATAAATGTGTGAGCAGAACGACCAATAGACCAGTTCTTCAAGGAGCTTTAGCTTTAAGAGTCATGGTGTACTGGCTTCAGGATCTCTTGCTTTTTTTTTCCTCTTCCAGCAGAAGACCATACCCCATATGGGGGGCAGCTTCTCCAGTCTAGATCATGAAATGAAAGAGAAATGTGGAACTACCACTGACTCAAAACTCGTATGGAATGACAGCAAGAAATAAACCTTTGGAGATATTCTGGTCATTTGTTACTGCAGCAAAAATGACAAATAAGACAGTATAATAAGATACATTGTTAGCTTTTGAGAACACTGTTGATTAAATGAGGTATAAAAGAATTTTCCAGGGGCTTCCCTGGTGGCACAGTGGTTGAGAGTCTGCCTGCCGATGCAGGGGACATGAGTTTGTGCCCCGGTCCGGGAGGATCCCACATGCCGCGGAGCGGCTGGGCCCGTGAGCCATGGCCGCTGAGCCTGCGCGTCCGGAGCCTCTGCTCCGCAACGGGAGAGGCCACAACAGTGAGAGGCCCGTGTACCGTTAAAAAAAAAAAAAAAAAAAAAAAAAGAATTTTCCTTGAAGTACTAAGGGAATTCACACATTAGTTTTTTATTTTGAATTTATAGGCTTCCAGATAGCCCCAGAAATTAAAAAAAAGAAAGTATTTGAGATGGTGAGTTTGAACGAATAGAATATTCCACACAAATAAAGCCTCAAGTTACCCTAGGTTTGTGATACAAAAACTGCACATGAAAAATAAGCCTGCTAATGCTCTATAGGTAAAACTACTGGCCAAGGCTTTCATCTTATAATGAATGAATGCATTTTTGAAATAATTGTTTGGAAGCCCAGATAATAAACTAACAATGCTGAATAGAGAAGAAATGGAGGGATATGGTAGGTATAAGCAAAAGCAGCTAGGTACTAAAGCACTCTTCCTGGAAAATGTTCTGTAATTGCCCAAAGTACTTGCTTAAGAACACAAGAAAAGCATATTTAATTACAGAATACTTACGACTTCCATTTAAGACTACTTTTAATTAGAAAATCACTCGTTCTTTAAAAATTTTACAGATATGCTATGTATAAGTTAACTTTTTATATTTATCTAGTCATTTAAAAATCTTTGATATGTTTTGAAATAATAAGACCCTGTAGTTGTTCTGTACTTTATAATTATGAAGCACATAGACAAATATCACTAAATGTGACACCTGTTGCACCCTGGAGTAGAAGGATGAATGTACGTTGTTATTTCAGCTTTCCAGAATGAGAAACTAAGGCTCATTAAGATGACAGTACTTGCCTAAGCTCCCATGACGAACAAGAGTTGGAAATGAAGACACTTACCCATATCCAGACTGTAAGACCAGCGTTTTTTCCTTAATATTAGTATTCTTTTCTCATACTAAAGTTAAGTTTCTTCTTGGAAGAAAGTTGTTTTTTTTCCCTTACTATACGTCATTATTTTCATTACTTCCTTCCTACCTCTCCCTCTTTCTTTTCCTCCCTTCTCCTTCCCTTCCTCCTTTCATCAAGGGATTAGCTTCCACCATGGCCTAGGCACCAGGATGGTTGCTAAAGAAACATAGATGGATAAAAGCTTTCTTTGTCTTCAGGAATCATAAAGTCATAAGGATGGACTTAAAGTAACTACTGGAGTGTCAGACTCTATGAAACAAGCATGCATACATAACTATGGCCGCGCACAAAACGCATAACCCAGTTACAGCTGGTATTTGAGGAAGGCTTTCAGAAGGCAATGTCAGCTAAACCATAATTTAATAGGATCATAAAAGAAATGGGGCAAGAGTAAATGCAGTGCAAGTCAAAAGGGCAGCAGGTGAAAAGACAAGAAATCCAAAAGATGTGCACGTACTGTGTTTTGCAAGCAGGTGTATGACCTAAATTACATTGGGAAAATAGGCATGGTGAGAGGTTAGAATGTAAATGGAGATGGGATCAGATTATGACATTTAGATTTTGTTTTGACGGCAATGGGGCACATTTACATGATTACATGACTGAAAGATTAATGACATGTGCCGTTTTTGGAAGGAGTGTAACTCTTATATAGTTTCTATCTCAGAAATATAGCCTCCTTAACCTGCAGTGACCCCGTCTTCCAACACAACTAGTTCATAACCCAGTTGTGTGTGGGTGTGTATCCTCAATACAAGATTTTGTTAATTCATAATAGACATATTTCACACTACAGATTGTTCACCAGTAAGAAGTTAAAAATATCTAAAGTAAATGCCGAGTCAATCTTAAGATACTTTTAATGACTTCCATTATCCTTCCATAATGAGGCTGAATGTCATCATTTCATCTTATATTTTATCCATAGTTTATGCTCCTATTTTCCTAGTTGTTTTTCTACCCATCATCATTTTTTTCAAAATAGATAACCCCAGCTGAGCCAAACCCCCATGGTTACTTGAGAATAGTATCCCTCTAGAAACCAAAAAAATATCCTAAATTTTTAAGTGGTATCTCCTGTGCCTAACACTTTTATTCTGCCTCTATCTTAGGATGTGATGAGCAGTGTTTCTTCAACTTGAGCCAACTAGTATTTCCTGGGGAAAACAGCCAGCCATCCATTCACACACATTAAATATTAGTATTTCTCACTCTAATACAAACACACACACCCATGTGTACCACATGTAAACCTGGACATGGGTATTTGCCACAAAGTGGCAGTTTAAAGAGAGGGGAAACAATACGCCATTTTACTATTCTACTTGGTATCCTAGGGAGGAAAGTAGAGCGATAACATGCTATGCTCTGCACCTGGTAAAAGCATTCTGAAAGCTATAGTGGAGTTTTGGTTAAAGATATTCAGCAAATATGTGGGTATATGCAAATTAGTGATCCTAATAATAAATGGTGAAATGTATACTTCCAAGTAGCTTAGATTCCAAAAGAAACAGTCATATGAAGAGTGTAGTATAGGATAGAAGCAAAAACCTCTGTTTTAAGAAGATCATGACGGGGGGCAGGGGGCTAAAGTCCTAGGACCAGAATGAACCATATTTTTAAAAATATTTCCTCTACATGAACTACGTAGAGGCACCTCCATAATTCTGATAAACATAAATAAGTGCTATATTTGTTAGAGTTTTAGTAGCAGCATATTCATGCATCACATGAATAAAGACCCTGAAATGCTTTATTTAATCAATAGGAAGAACCTGATAAAAGTCTACTAATTGCAGTATCTCCTCACACCGGTGGTAGAGCTCTGTTTTAACTGTAATTCACTGTCATAATAGAACCTTCATGAAAACCTAGCAACTTTTCAGGGAAGCAGTTTGAAAGACTAAAGATCTCCTAAAACTCATGCTTTCTTTTTCTTCTTATTATAAATTTATTTATTTATTTATTTTGGGCTGTGTTGGGTCTTCGTTGCTGCGCGCAGGCTTTCTCTAGTTGCAGCGAGCAGGGGCTGCTCTTTGTTGAGGCGCGCGGGCTTCTCACTACGGTGGCCTCTCTTGTTGCGGAGCACGGGCTCTAGGCGCGCGGGCTCAGTAGTTGTGGCTCGCGGGCTTAGTTGCTCCGAGGCATGTGGGATCTTCCCGGACCAGGGCTCGAACCCATGTCCCCTGCATTGGCAGGCGGATTCTTAACCACTGCGCCCCCAGGGAAGTCCCAACCCATGGTTTCTTAGGAGAAGAGAACATTACTCTAAGAAAACCATTTCCAAATTATTTGATATGCACCTGAAGTCTAGCAGCTGCCACCCAGCTCTCTGTGCCTGACAGCTTTTTGCAGTCAGCCTTGCATGCAGAAATAAATAGTAGCAAGATATATCTCCTTATAAAATTTGATAGTTTCTTTTCCATAATATTTACTTTTCAAGCCAATGTAACTGACTGAAAAATTTACTTGCAATTCAGTCACATATTTCTGAGGAATGGAAAATATACTGACTGGCATGACATGCAATAAATCACAAACTATAACAAAATAGATGAAACTAAACAAAATGCTGTGAAGATGAACTACAGATCTCCCTGAAATATATAATCACATTTGTCCACAAAGTTTTTTATTCTATCCATGAGCTGGGAAGATATATGTAAAAATAAAACCTAATGGTGACCTTTACATAAATAAAATGCATTCCTCTTTAATATTTCCTGCATTCAAAAGAACCTACAAATCATAAAAGACGCTTGGTAGTTTTTATTTATTCATTTTTTATGTATTTTGCAACACTGCAGTCCTTCTCACAGCTTAAAAATTCCTGTGTTTTATACCACTTATGTGCCTGGTCACTCAAATTGACAGACATATCCCGAAGCAGATTTTTTTCAGTGAGCGGAATAAGGATGGAAATAAAAATCTATCTACCAGAAGAATTGATTCCTAATGGAAAGAAAAAATCCTCTCTGTCCTTAGTGCTGTCCATTGACTGATAAATCATAGATCAAAATCCTACCTATAAAATATTGAAGGAAAACCTCTTCAGACCCAGACTAGTGCTTTAATGACTTGTGCATGCTAAAGACAATTTGAATCGAAGATAAATTCAGAAAGATATCCCAGGATCCAATTTTCTCCAAACCAAAGGCCATCTGCTCAGTAGGTCTATAATCCTGATTGAGTTGTGTGTGTATGTGTGTGTGTGTGTGTGCGTGCATGTGCATTCACGTGTAGAGGAAGAAAAAGAGAAAGAGACGTGCTCATGCCGTGTTGCATATCAATTTCTTTAGGAAAATAAGTATCGGTGTTATACGGAATACATTTGTGTATTTTTCAATAGATAAAACATTAAGGGAGTAAATTAATAGATTTCAGAATGTAAACCAAATATAAAAATCATTAGTTTTTAACAGGTCCTCTGTTTTATAATACTAAGCTAAATCAGCATACAAAAACTATTTTAACATAATGCCCGTTAATCTATGAAGAGCTGAAAAATACTGGCAAGTGAGCTCTTTCATATGTATTAGGTTTCCAAAAGCCATTCTTCTGATTTGGGTATGTCTATTTTTTCTTTCCCCATTCATTTTCCATTTTTTCTTCATTTATTCACTGACAAATTAACCAAATGGATAAATAACACCTAATAGATAGCCTGGATAATTTGAAAATACAGATCAAACTCTACACATAATACACATCAAACTCAACTTGTTACAAATTGATTGCATTATCTATTCTCTGAACCACCTATGCATATAATAGCCTAATCCACGTTTAAACTTCCTCTTCTTTTTTCTAAAAGAAAAATCCACTATCCTTCTCAGATTTACTCTTACTTCCTCTAAGCTACTTGTTGAAATCAACAGATGTGCCTAGGGAAGAAATGGTCACAAATACCATGTCATACCTGTGAGTTAACCCCCTCTGGACCTTGATATCACAATTCTTCACTTCCTGGTTAGCTCTTGAGTCTCTTCAAAAAAAATGTTTTATAATATTTTTCAACTCTTCTAAATGACATCAGCACAAAGATGGGACCAAATCGCCTCATCTGCCATTCTGGGAGGAATAGCCAAATCCGGCCCTGGTTCACATACCTGGTGGTACTTCAAGGCTCCAGGAGCCCTGCGGGGAGTTCACGTCCAGCTCCTACAGTTCCTGCTGTGTCTCCAGTCTTTTCTGGAGCCAGGGTGCATTCTTCCAGTTACCAGCCCCAAAGCACATACAAGCCCCATCACTAACTGATGTGGCATCAGTTCACACTTAATGGCTTTGATTTCTCTCTTTCTTTCTATTCCAGGAGAGAATTTCCCATTCCTTTTGAAGCCTGACCATGTACATGTGTCACTGTGTACTGAGAGGGGGACTGCACGTGTCAGCTCAGGCTGTCATCAAGACTGAGCTTTGAAATTTGATTTCCACAGTATAAAGTCTGCCTTTTACCACTTCTACTATAGAAATGTATTCTGACATTAGACTTAAATTCTTCTGAAGTCCTGCCATAGATCATTTATTTCTCTTAATTTAAAGAAATTACTTTTTCTTCATGTTCTGTTAAATTTTAATTGGATCCTGCTGAATTTTCAACTCCATTTGGTTTTCTCAGGAGGATCTTGGGGCTCTTACAGTAGAGGCCATGTCGTCTAGCATAACATTAAAAATGACAAATACGTTGAAACTGTCTCCTGGACTCTGAGACAGATAATTTCTAGGAATAGATTTTGTTTCTGAGGAGTCATATAATACTTCTTTATCTGGTTCTGTCTTGTATTTACCAATAACACTATTATTTTATTTTTTCTTTAAATTTTTACCTTGACCAGCTAAGATTCCTCTCAAAGATTTATTATCTCATAGCCTTGTCTACACAGTACACTTGGGGGGTGGCCCAAATCCTTCCTCAGTTCGGTAAATTCTGAGTTGTATAAAGTACACAGCTTCTATCAAGGTCTCACCTACTTAGAGAACTATGTGTGCTACTGTTACTCCAACTTAAGAGATGTAGTCTTTCCTTCATGGCCTACTTTTCACATATTTTAAATATATAAATAGTTAAATATTAATTCCTGTATGAACTGCAATTATGGTAGCCACCTCCACTGCAACCTTCCCTCTTTTACTTGGAATCAGTTCTGCACTTCCCAGAATGCTATTAAGTCCTCACAATCCTTGCCATTTCCTTCTCTACCTCCACATTCTCATTTCCCATCCACTAGATTTTTAATTTACGGGCTGTCCAATATCTGAGGGAATGCAGAAAAGTGGAGAGTTTGGGGCAGTGCTCTAGTTATAACAAAGACCAGGGCTTTGGTTTCTGACTGATACCAACCTTGGGTCTCTAAACAGAGGATTGGAAACTACTAAAGTAGGAACAAAGAGCCTTTAACCTCTTTTCAGGAAGTGTCTTTTGTAAGAAATAAAGCCTACATGAGCCGTTGACTAAACAGTGTGTGTGTACTGAAGGAGGGCAGAATTTGCCACCCCAAAATATACCTCCTTGGGATAAGGATTATTATAGGCTGATTACTTTTAAGAAGCAGCAGACCTAGGAAAAGCTCTGAAAACTGAGTAGAAGTTACCCTTTTGTAAGAGACATTTACAGGTATATGGGGAATCTCCATTCGAAAGGGTGTCTCCCTCTTGGTTACCACGAAGAGGATGACCAAATCTCCAGAAACTCTTATCAATGGAGAAGACAATGCCCTATCTGCGTAATAACCTTACTCTTATTCACTGTGCTCTTCCTGACCGCCGCCCACAGCTGGCTTCCCCATGTCCCAACACCTTCTTTGGTTGAAGTGGACACAGTATTTAAGGTGGTGGCTTGGGTCATTTTGGGGAGTTACTCACTTTCCTGGGTCTCTCCCATGAACACAGGAGGTATACATGTTATTAAACTTCTGTTTGTTTTTCTCCTGTTAATCTTTTATTACAATGGGGAGGGGTGGTGTCTCAGCCGAGCCCTAGAAGAGTAGAGGGAAAATTATTTTTCATAACGTGTAGTATAAATTAAGTTCATCTGTATTACAGTGTGCAGCACTCTCTAAAAAATCTGACATTATATAGGTTTCCAGTGAAACTTTTTAATAGTTCATGAGTTTTTATCTTTTTTGATCATCTTTCAAATTATCTAAATGACAATGCTGCAACAAGGACATCTGAACTTAATCCATTTTAAACCAGACCCTCCCAGTAAAAACACTAAGACTTGTGGAGTGCTCACTATTTGCTAATCACCAAAGTAAATGCTTTAGAAGCATTTTCTCATTACCTTTGCAAAAGAGTCTTTTTTGGGTAGGTGGTCTTCCTAACCTCTTTTTCCCTGTAGGTAAGCTGAGAAATAGAGGAGTTAGAAAATTAGTAGTAAGTTAGGAAAAAGGAGTGGTAAATTCAGCCTTTTGGCTTCAGAAACTAAACTCTTTAACCATGGTGCTAAAGTCCTTCCAAGAGGGTAGTATGAAGTTCTATGAATTTCTAGTGAAAATAATTAACAAATGTAGCAGTTGAATTATAGAAGGTGTTCTTAGATGTCAAGACTATTACGAAATATTTGCTCAGCTGCAAATAACTGATATTTACTCACAAATACACATGGATGCTATATTTTAATAGTAAATATATATTTCTCCTTTCTGGTTAACATCTACTCTAACTGCTGTTTTGAAAATATTGTTTTTTCTAATGTTATCTTTTCAATAACAAAGGGTTAAAATGGCAAGTGATTTAAGCGTTTGTGGTTTGTGCCCATTGTGAAACATGTCTGGAAAATTCTTTGACGCTCCTCTCATTGAAAGGTGAGGTCTATGTCAGCCCGCCTTGGATATGGACCCTGACTGTTTGGCCAACAGAATACAGTGGAAATTACACTTTACGGTGTACAGGATCAACCCTTAATAAACTGGCAGATTCCAGTGAAGTCATTCGTGAGCCGTTCATTCTTGAATCCTCGGCACCATTCCTAAGGGCGCTCAAGCGGGTCGCGCAGATGCCTGTGTGGAGGGTGGAGGGACTCCAGGGACGCTGCCCCCCTGCCTCCCTTAGCTGCCACCTGTCAGTCATCATCACCCTATCCGTCATGTGAACCAGCTCTCTTAAGAGTGGAGTTTCCAGTTCAGAGTTGAGCCAACCTAGCCGGTGCCACTTGGGGAAGAGGTAGCTGTCCCCACCAAGCTCTGCCCAAATTGCAGATTTTGTACAGAATAAATGATGGTTGTAGGGGGAAGTAACAAATTTGGGGGCAATCTATAATAAGGCAATAGCTACCTGACCTGAAGGCTCTGAGACGCATCTATTTTCAATGTACTCACAAATAGACAATCTCTGCTCCCGAGATGTGGAACTTGCATTTAGATCTCTTCTTATCTGGAACAGTTTTAAGTTATGAGGAAATAATGATAACGTTTAAGTGGCACTATGGAATACTTTACTATGTACTTTCAGGTACCAGACGAAAGAGTAAAGGCTAAAGGGCACTCAGTTTTCGGATCATCCCTGCAAATCACTCACATCTCACGCTGGAACCCAGACTCTCAGGGTCAGCTTTCTGACGTCATAGGAGCTGAAGCTGGGTCCATCTCCAGAGCCGTATAAAACCAACGCAGATGTTTCCTCATCGGAGGCTCTTTTGTTGATGAGGCATTTTCTCACATATATTATCAGCATTTTCCTTTCTGGGGGGCTCTTCTCATTAGCATTTAAACATGACCCAGTCAATCACAGTCAACAGGAGCCTTCCATCAACTTTCTCTCCCATTGCCTCAAGCCTTATTTCTATCTCTGTCCCATAGCGCCTTCCCTTTTTGTCATAACAAACATCCTGTTCACTCCTCTTCCCCTTGTAATCTGACTTCCACTTCCAGCCCTGCAACTGCTTCGACCTAGGTTACAGAGTAAATAGAAATACTTCTTTCTGAAGCAACTGGACCTTTTGATTCTTAGTTTACATGAATTTTCTATGGTATGCAGTTCTTCTTCTCAAGATCCTCCCCACACGCTCCAGAACTGGTCACATCTGAATTAGTCTGCTTGGGCTATCATAGGAGAGCATCACGGGCTTGGTGGCGTAAACAACAGACATTTCTTTTCTCTCAGTTCTGGAAGGGAAGGTGAAGACTGAGGTGCCAGGAGCTCGGTTTTTCTCTGGCTCGCACATGGCTGCCTTCCCGCCCAGTCCTAGCATGGCCCTTCCCTGGGGCCGACACAGAGAGCGCTGGGTGCCTTGTCTCCTTGTAAGGACATCAGTCCCACTGGATTAGGGTTCCATCCTTAGGACTTCATTTAACCTTAATGACCTCCCCGAAGGCCCCGGCTCTCTTACTGCGGGTAAGGGCTTCAACACAGGAATTCGGTGAGAACACAATTTGGTCCATAACAAACTTCTCAGCTTACCTGAGGTCAAATTACTTAACCTCTTCTAACCATTCTGACCCTCCAGTGTATTTACTGTTAGTGCACTCTCTCAATACCCTTTCCTTCTTATGACATAAATTACTACTTATATTTCACACAGCCTTGAGTCTCCAGCCCAGCTCTCTCCCCGGAGTGTCTGATTCACTCAGCTGTATATTAGACAATCTAACTCTATGCCCCACAAATATCTTACATCAAATAATCCGAAGTATTTCGCATCTCATACACATGAACCAAGTTATCAGCAAGTTATCCAAGCCAGGACTCTGGGTTTTGTCTTTTTATCCTCAACACACTCATACACTTCACAAAATTCAACAATTCCCTTTGTTTTACTTTCAGAGTCTGTTTCAAATGTCTCTGGATCATGAACTCTCTTGTCTCTGTGCTTTTTCCAATATACTTATTTCACCAAGAACATTCTGGCCACGTGACCTGGGTAATCCCACTCCATTCTTCGCGTCTCACCTACGGTGCAACCGTCTCTGGAAACAAGGCCCTGAATCTCTAGACTGAACCTAGTGATGGTAACTGGTTTCATCACTTATTCTTCCTAGTATAGTCTGTGGCAGCCACTCTTCAAAAAGAGGATGCACCCCTACCCAAACTTTGGTTTAGACAGTAAGACTGATAATCATACGTACATAAAAGACTGTGAATAATGCTATCATTTACATAATGAGACTTCCTGGAGAGTGCAGGGCAACCTCCCTAAAAAAGTCCTAAGATGGAAAAAGCAAGGAGAGGGGTTTAACTGTGGTTAGCAGGCAGGGCTGGGATGAAGGCTGTCGCACACAGGCACACAGAGTAAGGTCTGAGCGCTCTGAATCTCTCGCTGGAGTGAAGGAGTCACCGTCCGGGTTTCTCATCAGCTGGACAAGATGTGAGGCAGAGGATGGAGAGGAGTGATGCTGAAAAGCTGTCAGCGGTGAGACATCAAAAAAGAAAAACCTCAGGCTCCTTACTATGTGGTGTTAGGAGCTCAGCTGAGCAGGGAAAGCAGGAACCAGGCAGCCAGGCATCAGAGTTGCCCATTAGAGCAACAAGCCAACAATGAAGGAGTCAAGCCTTTAGTCACTGCAGCGGGAGGCAGGAGGCTAACACGGAACCCGGCCCCCTGTCCTATTTTCCTCATGGGAAGGCTTACTCTTGGAGGGTCAGGCAGGTGTGCACATGTCGGGGTCATCTCACTGCTGAGGGAGCCCTGACCCAGAGGCTCCGCAGTTGAACAAGCCTGGGGTGGAGGACAGCATCAGGGGGAAGGGCTAGCGGTGGAGAGGTGGAGGGTACAGGGTCAGAGTGGGGAAAAGTGTCTGTAAGGACTTCTCCTGCTTCCCACGAGGAGCTGTCAGCACGCCTAAAGAAGAAGACCGCTGCCCCAGGCCTCACACAAATGACCGGGAATGAAGGCATCAGGGCTAGGAATGTAGATACCTGAGGAGGGCCCGGGTCCTTGACGGCAACTCCCTTCAGAGACTGCATTGCAAAGACTGGGCCGGGCGTCTGGTGTGGGAGGAGCACCGTGACCCTGAGGCCTGTCAGATAAAGCCTCTGGCCAATGGTCAGCAGGAAAAATTACGTAAAGAGGTTGAGCCGGGAGCCAGCCTCCTAACATGGTCCTGAACATATGGAATTATGGTCACATGCAAGGCCAAGGGGGAGAAGACACACCTGATCAGATTATCCTTTCACTGAGCATATTTTAACGTGCATGAGTTATCTTATTTTTGAAATATTCTGGCATTATTCATTTTAGCTGAGTCTCTCTTCCTGATATTATAGATCAACATGCTACTTCCATTGCAAAATTTAACCACTTTTTAATAACCTATACTTATAAATATGTTTTGAAAGCAGATGGAAATTTTTTAACACACTGGCAAAAACCATATTTTTAGCACAACAATCATTAATGAGGAAGAGTCATCAAGAGCTGTCCTTTAAGAAAGGAGTTCAGAGGAGTTTTTAGAACACAGGCTTTCAAATTGTACAGACTTGAGAAAATTCTATAAGCGTCAATTTTACCATCCATAAATACAGTTCCTAAAATTGTTATGAAGATGAAATAAGGCAAAACGTACAAATAACATACTCTGGCATATATATGGCCCAATAAATGATTAACTGATGGGTCAGTTAGAATGTGTACCATCCATTCATGGCTCTTAAGTGATTTAACACTCTGTGTACAGATACAGACTTGAGAAGATGAGCGACGGGTAAAAGGGGATGTGAGATCTCCTCGAGGTTCAGTTTTTCTGTTAAAAAAATGAAGACTTTCCTTTCTCTTGACTGATTTTTGGGCTTATTTTCATGCCTTCTAGTTGTCTAAAAAGCTCAAAATTATTACAAGAAGCCTGGTGAATTTTGGGGGTGTCTAAGAAGAAGTCTTTCTATGCATTGCTCTGTCAAGAAGGGGCTCAAATTTAGAATATATTGTATTTTTGGTAAAATATAGTTCTCCCAAATCATTCGTATTCTTGACATTATTTCTGCACCTATCGTCTAATCTGTCCTGCTCACATTGTTTCCCCATGAGATGTGGACATGAGTCTTGAAGACATATAAACAGGGTCCTAAATGCAATGTGAATTATCTTCTACAACTTTTACACTTATGCTAATACGGACTGATTAAAATGGTGAGCGTGGCATTTAAACTGAATTATATTTATGTCAGGTACTTTATCAATTCTTACTTGTTATCAGGAACTAATGATTTAAAAATTAATAAGATATATCCTCTGCCCTTGAAAAACTGATAATTAGCTTAGAGTATAGGTACATATTTAACCTACCATAATCAATGCAATAAGGACTAGAACAAATACAACAGTAGTATGTCTTGAAAACAAAGTAAAAGGGGTTATTAAAGTGCCTTCAAGTATTAGGGAACACTCTACTTATGAGGTCACAACTGACTTGTCTTGAAGAACAGATAAACATGTCCAGGAAGAGAAAATTAGAGAATGCCAGGTAGAGCAGAAGCAAGAGTATGAGAAAAGTCATGGAGTTCTCAAAACTGCAAAATGAAGCTGAAATTAGGCCAGCTATATGCATCCCTTCAATAAAAGGTCCTTCCAAGTTTCAAAAATATCTTCCAGGTTTGAAACTTCAAGAACACCCATTTGACAGAAGTATAGATAGGAATTATTATACATTGAATGAAAACTGGCTTTAATCATAAAGCCCACAGCACCTAATAAAGTAATAATTATGATGATGAGGTCACTTACCATGGGCTGAGATCATACAGTCTGTTAGTGGCATATCTGTCTGGGAACGAAAGTATCCCTTAATCTAAGAGCATGGTCTGTCAACTGCATGTTGGAGCTTCTTCTTAGCTGTTCACAAGAAAAAATAATGAAAATAAAAATTATTTATTCATAAAAATCACACTGGTTTCTTTTCCATTTGAAAAAATATGGATAGGAAATTTTAATAAATTAAAAAAATTTTTTTTCTGATAACATATTTGTATCCAGCCAGGCATTGAGTATAAGTGTATTCCTTGAAAAACTCTCCTACAGTAAGGTTTACACATATTTTTGTGTTACATTAATATACATTCTGTTAGGAGAAACCATCCATGAAATCACAAAGGATTGTATATTTTCTATATAAGTGTGCTGTATGGCTGTTCTCTGAAGAAATGAACTCTCACATGTCTAAAATATAGCATGTACCATGAGCGCTAAATCAGAAATTTCAGTGAAACGCTAAACTGTGTTTAAGTCTTCCTTTTTTCTTACACGTTTCATTCCAACTACTCCTGAATGTACTATTTCAACTTAAGTTGATTCTGTCACAAACAAACTCATATTGTTTACATTTTATGGCAGTTGGCATCTTGGTTCTCTTGGACTGAATAGTCAGAACTTTATAAATGTGCTGTGATTGTACCATGGGTTGGACCGGCCATGCTGGGCAGTGATGGGGCACCAGCTAGATGCTATGCCAACTTGAAGCCACGCTGAAGCTGACAACTGATTTAGCACAGTGAGCTGTTTCAACTGAGATCGACTGTTTGTGTTCTCTAACTTCAAGAGACAGTTATTTTGAAAGATGTATTTCTTTTGTTGGGCTAAAAAGAATACTTTGTCTTAATTATACTTGACATTTCAAAGCTCATACCAAGAGCTTTCTCTGGGGACAGAAACAAACCACTTGTCTCCTCTAGAATAGGAGAGTGAAATGAATAAACACAACCCTTGTTCTTCTCATTCGAGAGTGCAATTTCTCTGGTATTTGTTTGTTTTTTGTTTCATTTATTTTTTTCTTTTGAAGAGCACTGGATGGGCTGTAGCTTAATATTCTCTAGGACACTCAAAGTATTGATGGGAGAAATATTTTGGAAAATTAAGAAATAAATTGCTAGTGTACAAAGCAATATACTGTGTGCCCTTGGTTGTTCTGTGTGTTCATTCAGAGCAGTTAATTTTCTCTGAAGGGGTAAAATAAAATGGGTACTAATATACCAAGAATCTGACACTTTTATGCTTGTATTTCTTGAAATCACTGCAAATTAACAGACTACAATTTTCTTCAATTTTAATTTGTCATTTCCTTTGCAAGTATACAATTTTTGTGGTTTCTCTACATCTTGAAATGTTTCATGATCTATGTTTTATCTCTTATGATATGATCTATATAAATCTTTATTATATAAAATTATTCAAATCACTTTTTCCATGAAGGTGCATAGGAGATACTGTAGTCTAGCAAAACTGAAGTAATTTAATTAAAATGAAAGTAATTTTATAAAATATATGATGCATTTTCTGAGAGAATAAAATTAATTTAGTCTTATTTGTACTTCTAGAAAGTAGGAAGTTGAAGTAATCAATGGCATTAAATAGCAAAAAATATGAATAATAGATATCTGCAAATTTTTTCCAAATTATATGGCATAAATACAGTATCCATTAAACACAAGACTAAATTTTAGTATATAAGTGTGAAATTATGTAAAATTCTTTGAAATATATGGATAGAAGCAGATTTTTCCTTTAGATATAATTGTAAGATATCAGAAATATTCAAAGAATTGCTTTATTTTACCAATAAGAATACACAGATATCAGCTACTTTTGTATGAGTCTGTAGAATATATATAAGAAGTTTTAAGGAGGAAAGTTCAAGTAGGTACTTAGAACCAGAAAGAGGTGTCTAAGCATACTATTCACATGAATTGAAATCTTTGCTTCAAATAACACTGAGAGAAACTGAAGAACATATTATGAGGTTGTTATTTTGTATATGTACTTTATTTTACAATGTATTTTATATGTCCTCTCTATAATCTCAAACATCTCAAAATTTTCTCAACAGCATCACATATCCTTTTGTAGAAACTGTTTCTATTTTTCTGGATTTAATTCACAGATTATGTTAGTATTATTAATACGTGATCCCAAAGGCAAGGACATTATTTCAAGGGGAAATTCAGAAACATGGTGAGATAACAAATCCTAACTGGTTAACCTAGTTATTTAATTACTAATATTAATTTAATCAATTGTGGCAAATTACAATGTCTTCGTACTTCAGATTTTGCTTGTGCTGGACAAGCAAAGAGACAACAGTCCTTGCCCTTGATGAATAATCACATATTTTATGATGATATCTACATTTTAGATAAGAGGCTTCTTAATAGTTTTAGAATAAATGACAAATGTAATCTCCATTATATTGTTGTAAATATTTATATTTAAAATAAAATTATACATTTCTCTTTGAAATGAACCATTTCAATACCAAAGCAATTTGACAACTCACATTTATCTCTGAAGAAAAAAATACATAAATAAACCCATCTTTAATAGTCAAGTTGTTGACCATGTCACCTTTCCCTCTTAAGTCATATTTTCATTTCACATTTCTCATAGACTATTATCCTTATATATTATAACTTTTAAACTGGAAAGTCTTCTATTAATCATCATGTAATAATTTTTATCTATAAAATCACATATGTGTATTGAACTCTATGTTTAATTCTTTAGGCCATAAGCATGTATGTTTTAAAAGATTTTTTCAGGATTGGGTTAAGACTTCAATTATTTTAGCACATACCTGGTCAAAACAATAAAAATGTATTGCAAATTTTAAAAAAAGGCATAAAATGAAAGTTATACTGAAAATGTCTCTTACTATACAAACAGCTCATGCAGCTCAAAAGCAAAAAAAAAAACACAATCAAAAAATGGGCAGAAGACCTAAATAGACATTTCTCCAAAGAAGACATACAGATGGCCAACAAACACATGAAAAGATGCTCAACATCATTAATTATTAGAGAAATGCAAATCAAAACTACAATGAGGTATTACCTCACATCGGCTAGAACGGGCATCATCAGAAAATCTACAAACAACAAATGCTGGAGGGTGTGTGGAGAAAAGGGAACCCTCCTGCACTGTTGGTGGGAATGTAAATTGATACAGCTACTATGGAGAACATTATGGAGGTTCCTTAAAAAAACAAAAATAGAACTATCATATGACCCAGCAATCCCACTACTGGGCATATACCCAGAGAAAACCATAATTCAAAAAGACACATGCACCCCAATGTTCATTGCAGCACTATATACAATAGCCAGGACATGGAAGTAACCTAAATGCCCATCAACAGATGAATGGATAAAGAAGATGTGATACATATATACAATGGAATATTACTCAGCTGTAAAAAGGAACAAAATTGGGTCATTTGTAGAGACATGGATGGACCTAGAGACTGTCATACAGAGTAAAGTAAGTCAGAAAGAGAAAAACAAATATCGTATATTAACTCATATATGTGGAATCTAGAAAAATGATATAGATGATCTTATTTGCAAAGCAGAAACAGACACACAGATGTAGAGAACAAACATATGGACACCAAGCGAGGAAGGAGGGGGCGGAATGAACTGGGAGACTGGGATTGACATATATACACTATTGAATACTATGTATAAAATAGATAACTAATGAAAACCTACTGTATAGCTCAGGGAACTCTACTCAACACTCTGTGGTGACCTAAATGGGAAGGAAATCCAAAAAAGAGGGGATATATGTATACGTATAGCTGATTCATTTTGCTGTACAGTAGAAACTAACACAACATTGTAAAGCAACTATACTCCAATAAAAATAAATTTTAAGAAAGTTCTTAATATTATATCTACCTACATTTAATGTTTTATTAAATAGTTCATATATTTATGAATGAGTATTACTTGGTGCAAGAATTAGAGTGAGTTCAGCATCAATTTTATCCTATAGTATATTTTTAGAAATGAAACCAATGAGGAAACAGTGTATCTGAAAGTAAGTCAATGGAAATGGAAGGTGTTTTGTACAGCAACGTTATCTGACTTTTAAAGTGTTTCTAAGTTATGAGATAAAATCCACAAGTGTTGTCTATCAAAAAGTAGAATTATCTTGGCAATATATTATGTATCTATATGATCAAATCTTTCTATAAATTTGTTAAAAGCAACAACTTAGAATTCAAATAATTTGTAAAATCATTCACCTGTTAGTCATGTAATCATTCTCTTTCTAAACCAAATTTCTACTCAATTTGGGTATTGAAAAGCATATGCAAATTGGTTTTACCCAGACCTTCTCAATGACTTAATTTTATTTGCTATTCTTTTACTCAAAGATATTTAAAATTGGAGATTCAATCAGATGAGATGGGATAGAATATTTGCAAGTTATACATCTGACAAACAGATTGTATCCAGAATATTTAAAGAGCTCTCAGAATGAAACAGCAAGAAAACAACCAATCAAATGAGGAACTGTGCAAAAGACTTGAACAGACATCTGTGTCATCTATGAAGATAAAGAAGAACATGAATGAGATGCTCATTATCATTAGCCATTAGGGATATAAGACTTAGAGTCATGATGAGATTTTACACTCATCTTTCAGAACAGCTGTAATAACATCGACAATACTAAGTGTTAGTGAGGATAAGGGACAACTGAATCTTTCATACATTGTTGTTGGGAATGTAAATGGTACAGCAACTCTGCAAAATAGTTTGACAGTTTTGTAAAAACTGTATACTTCCAATACGAATCAACAATTAGATTTCTAGAGAAGTGAACACATGTGTTTACACAGAAAGCTATACACAAACGCTCATAGAAGTTTTAACTTTAGAAGCCAAAAAATGAAAACAACTTAGACGTCCTTCAATGAGTGAAAGGATAAATAATCTGTGGGTCATTTACACCATGAAGGATACACAACACTAAAAAGGAACACACTATTGATACGCTCAACTTATATGTATCTCAATAGCATTATATTGAGTGAAAATGCTCATCTCAAAAGGTTACATATTTATGATTCCATTTATGTAACATTCTCAGAATGACAAAAATTACAGTGCTTAAGAACAGATCAGTGGGGGTCAGGGTTTAGAGTTGGGGGTGGGTGAGCCTGTAAAGGGGTATCATGAAGTTTCTTTGGGGAGAGAGAATAATACTGTATCCTGATAGTGATGGTGGTTACACATAACTATGCATGTGATAAAATTTTATAGAAGTAGACACCAAAAATGAGTAGTGCATGCAAAAATTGATAAATCTAAATAAGGTCTATAACTGAGTTAATAGTATTGTACCAATGTCAGTTTCCTCTTGTTTGGTAATGTACTATGGTTTTTCAAAATGTTATCATTGGGTGAAAGTCATACGGGTATCCTCTTCATGATGTTTGCTGATTCCTATGAGTCTAAGCATATTTCAAAATAAAAAGTTAAGAATATATTTAAAATATTAAGCATAACTCTTTCATATTCTATGAATAACTCTAGTATCTAAAGTCTTTGCTGATATGATTTTGCTGACAGTTGTTCTTGTTTTCTCTTGCTCATGGTTTAGTTGCCTTGTTGAGAATTTTGACTGCACGCATATCAAAATTCAAAGAATTTTTTGAGGCCTCTTTTGAAGATGACTCTCTACCTTACCTGAAGTTTTTATAATACTTAGGTAGTGCTGTTTAGAATGAAAATCTTTGTTAGGGCAAGCTTATGATTGCAAATTTTTAGAGATGACTTTTTTTTCCCACCTTGCTCCAAAACTGGAGACAGTCTATTTTCCTTATTTTCACTTGGGTTTATTTCCACTTCATTCTCTCTGAAAATAATGCTATTTTAGTGCCAGATATCTGGCGAAGACATACTATTAAATTAGTGACCATGAATAATTTCTAGGTTTTATCTCCTCTCCTTTACGAGGCTGTGAATATTAAAGCTCCAATGTTCAGTCTTTGTTCTGAGGGTAGCATTGGTGTCAACGTTTTACTAAATCTCTGGAGTCATGCTTCTGCTAAATTGACTATAGCTTTCTTGATACTTCAAATACAATTTTAACAGATACTTATTTAACTATGTAAAATATTTTTAGCTGTGTCCTTTATAGCATCTTTCAGGATACCTTATTTGCCATTTCACTAGATATGGAGTTTGCTACTAGATTTTTAAAATAGTTTCGAGTTATCAATTTTTTTTCATATTTTGTTTGTAAGAAAATGACATTGGCATGAAGCAACAGGAGTAATTTAACTCTGTAGGTAATAAAAGAAAAAGCAAAACATAAAATGCAATTTTATTAACCTGAAAAATAAATCAGTTTATCCAATATAATTGGATGACAGATATTTAATGGTTGTATTTTCTTACCTTTCATATTCGGCAACTCAGATCTTTTCTATAGCATTCAACGAGTCACTCTTATGAACAAAACCCAATAGATGTGGTTTTAAAAATCTATAAATAAATATGTGGGGGGAAAAGCTGGGAAACACCTTTACTTTGCATGTATCTAATACAGGAAAATGTGGTTGATTTCAAATAATAGGTATTGTATGTAAATGTGTGTTGGAAGTCAGGAATGTACATTTGAATTCCACCCTCTTGGGAGTGTTCAAGTTCTCTTAACGTTAAGTAATAAGAGATATCAGATTCAGTTGGTGTGAAATGAATAAAATGTAAAGTGGCATCTCCGGCTTTGAAAAGTTCTTGCTTGAAGACAATCTGAAGGTATTTGTCAATATGATAGATTCAAGCTATTATTTTATAAATACAAATAAAAACAGAGGCCAATTTAAGATCCTCTTCTTTGGCAAAAATCCTTAGCGCATTGAGTCATGATAGCAAGTATTTCAGATTTTTATCTTTCTAAGATAATTTGCATCTCTCTGAATCTTAGTAGGCATTTAATTAACATTATTATTGCCTATAAAAATCATACACACAATAAATTCCAATTCTCTGTACATGTACATGTACGTTCACACACTCATATGTTCTCAAATGGAAATTTTACAGTTCAGATACCATCAATAGTCTCATGAATTAAAATGTAATTATTCTAAGCCTGATTTCTGGACTTCCATGTTATGTAACCAGAGCATAAATTGTCTCTGAGTGTAACGTATAAGCCCACATTACACCTTCGAGGAAAAAACAGTTTCTCTTGAGAAACAAGTGATTCACAAAGGATCATCCATGAGGAATTTAAAAAATCATACAGTTTATCTCACACAGTTACAGGTTAGTATTTTATCCTTCAGTGCATATATGAAGTTCATCTAGATTAAAATATGAAGGAAGCAAACTTTGACTTCAATATCACCAGCCTGCTCACTGTAGGTCTTTTAGTTTACTTGTCATCTCACACTTTTTATTAACCTCAGATGTCCAGTGGGTTTATTTTCCCATTTTTTAAAACTTTCCACATAGTCATTAGTGAATGATGTATTTAAATATCACATTACCATTTTTCTTGGAACCAACAGTGATTTTTGAATATTAATCAGCCTTCAGCTAGTCATTCATATGTCTACATAGATATCAATATAAAATTAAGGGAAAAATGGGAGTCACTTTGGCCAGTTAGTCATGACTGATTTAGGTTTTAAGAGTCAGCCCAGAAGGAAATTCTAACGTAATCAGGGGCATAATTAATACTAAAGAAATGAGAAAATAACTTGCATTTGCCAGTAGCGTAAACATTCTGATTTTAAGATACTATTTTTGTTTAAGTTTCAATGACAATCTTGAAGTCAGTTTTATAATTCATTCTTTAAAAATAGAGCACACACAAATTTTTCTCAAGAATGAATGTTAAAAAAAATTGAATTGTCATTATTCACATTTGATCATATGTTCAGAAAACATACACATGTATGTGTATACATGTATGTATATATACAGAGAGATATACATATATCTATAACTGACATCATATATATGTGTATATATATATATATATATATATCAAATAAAAAGGAGAATAATGAATTTCCAGTGGTTATACACAATGTAGAAAAACACCATAACTGAAAGAAATCACAGAAGTACAAGAATTCTATTTTCATGATAGACATTGTTTTCCTTTAGTTTTCTGTTAGTATATTTCAAAGCTTATATAGTAAATATTGAAAATAGAATTATTTCTAATGCATAAATCAACTTATTTTTATAAAATAAAAGAATTACCAATGATAAAATTTGAAAAATTTAAGGATGTATGAATAAAGAACAACAATGCATGCCCATGCCATGTAGATATAAGCAATTTATATTTTAAAACTTTGCATGCTAATCTTTATTTCATAAATTTACATATTTGAAATTATAATATATATGCAATAACTTATCATGTAATCATCTACTATGAGCATGTCCATATATCATTAAGATGTTTCTTAGACACACAGAAGTGCAATAACTTCATTATTGCTCCTATATTTCCTCTATTCCACCATGTCATTTTTTGGTCCACACTCAAATTCTGCATTTAAATCTATCTCCACCAAGCTTTCTGTGTATTAACTGAATGTTTAATTTTATTGTTTAAATTTCCTTTAAAGCATTTATTGACATTAGTATCTATATTAAGTTTTCCATTTCTAGAAGAAAGAATGTGCTTAGGGTAGATTTTGTGGCAGTTGTATGCTTGGCAGGATGATCTCTGGGTAAACAGCAATTGCTGTTGAAAAACACCCTAAATAATTACTAGCAGAAGTATGAAAAAAAATTTTGGTATGTTCTCTGGGATGTTTTGATATACATGTGAAAGTGCACTTTTAGTATAAAATCTGCACTCCTTATTATCTACACATTTTCTTGAAATGTAACACAATTATTCCCAGAATCTTTAAAAGAGAATTCTTGAAATGATGACATGCAATTGTCTTTAATATAATCATTGAGGTCTTTGAAAGCCACAGTACCAAAGTGCTGATATCATAGCAATTGCCACTGTCATTCAGTAAAGCATACTGTGTTTTTGCAGCAACATAGAAAGGAGAGGTGAGACTTTGTGTCTCTGTCTATTACAGTCATTGGTCTTTTTTCAGTCCTTAATACTAGAACCCTGCTATTCTTCAACATCTGAATATGAATAAATATCATTTGCTATTTTCTTGTTTTTTAACTATGTTAAAACTCAACAAATATTACCACTGAAAATTATGTTAATCCATACATGTATTATGGAAGCCATAAACCCATTTCAATACAGTGAGATGGATGAATTCTATAACAATGAGAAAGCAGACACAGTACGGCAACAACTGAGAATATTAACATTTTTTGTCTGCCAGTTCCCACTGAGTTGACTTAGGTTGAAGTTGAAGCCAGAGTTATGCGAATGGCTGGATTGAAATATTTTACTTTTCAAAGTAAATAGAGTTTTACAGTCTCTGCCTGTATTACAAATCTTAAGACTATAAGAAGATGTCTGCAAGAGCAATCTGGGAAGGCAGTTCCTTTAGATTAGAAGCAAATTGTATTGCTGAACTTGAGGAATTTTGTATTTTCACAAACCACAGATGGATAGGACATTCATAAACAGAAGTTTTTTGTGACCATATCACTCCTTAATTCTTTCTTTCTCTAGTGTTATTTTTGTAGTGTTATTTTATAGTTTTATAACTCAAAACTATTTCAAAGTCAATATGTGCATGTGTGTGTGTTTGTGGGTTTATGTGTGTATCTCCCCCTACTTTATTTCCTACTAATATTTTGTGCTTCTTTAATGTCCTTACCCAGGTACCCACATTTTAATGGTACAGTGAAAAGAGCTTGGACCATGGAGTTAAAGAATATAGGTCACTTATTTAAGCACTCTGAGCCTGAATACCTAGGAAAAATGGACTCAATAAGAGTATGAACTGGTTTGAAAGTGCCCAAAGCTAAGTGTTTAGAAGATAGAGAGGATTACATAAATATCAATTACTATATTTTATAATATAATTTTTATAATTTTGATGGAAAACCAAACAGTGTCTTCCTGTTAACTATTACCTAAGGTGGCAGTCCATGAAGAGTGTGTGTCATGTTGGCAAACTTTACAAATAATTTTTTTTTGCTTTGTTTTCAAGAATTTTAGTACTTTAGACATATTTCCCAGTACCTCACATGAGATCAGAAACAATGTAGTAAATATTATCTTATTTCTCACAGTGTTTATTATGGAATAGTTAAGTTATTATTTAGTAACATGCATATACATTTTCCAGGTAACCTCAAAATAAGAAGTAAATATCAGTTCTATTAAATTACGTAAGTATATATTTCATAATTTATTTCAATTGAAATCCTTAAATGTCTAATCTTCTTGAATGTAATGTATGTACAGAATATATATTATTAAATAAGAGTAATCAAACAAAGGTAATCTGTTTTCTGTTAAGATTTTAAAAAGTATTTTAGAAGATAAGGTTTGTATGGGATATATAATGTTTTTAAAGAAAAAACCAATTGAAATTATAAATTGAGGATTTTGAGTTTGCAAGATATAATGATGTATAATGCAGAAACATACGGTCTGAGAATAAACAATAATAAAAAAACTTTAAAGATTATTATGTTTAATTTTCAACTCTGTTTTGGATTATATAGCTTCCTCTTATTTATGCCAATGTAACGCATGAGCTAACTGAATTTGACATCAAAATAAAAAGCTTCTGCAAAGCAAAAGAAACAACAAAATGAAAGGCAACCTATGGAATGGGAGAAAATATTTGCAAATCATACATCTGATAAGGGGTTAGTATACAAAATATATAAAGAGCTCATACAACTCAATAGCAGAACAAACAATTCAATTTAAAAATGGACAGAGGGGGCTTCCCTGGTGGTGCAGTGGTTGAGAGTCCGCCTGCCGATGCAGGGGACATGGGCTCGTGCCCCGGTCTGGGAAGATACCATATGCCGTGGAGCGGCTAGGCCCGTGAGCCACGGCCACTGAGCCTGCGCGTCCGGAGTCTGTGCTCCACAACAGGAGAGGCCACAACAGCGAGAGGCCCGCGTACAGCAAAAAAAAAAAAAAAAAAAAAAATGGACAGAGGATCTGAATAGACATTTTTCCAAAGAAAACATACAAATGACCAAGAGGTACATGAAAAGATGCTCAACCTAACTAATCATCAGAGAAGTGCAAATCAGTATCACAGTGAGATACCACCTCACGCCTCTTAGAATGGCTAACATCAAATATATGAGATAACAAGTGTTACTGAAGATGTAGAGGAAAAGGAATCCTTTGTGCGCTGTTAGTGGGAATGTCAATTGGTGCAAACACTATGGTAAACAGTATGAAGATTTCTCAAAAAATTAAAAACTAGAACTACCATGCGATCCCGCAATTCCACTTCTGTGTATATTACCAAAGGGAATGAAACTAGGATCTGCACCCCATGTTCACTGCAGCATTATTCACAATAGCCGAGTTACGGAAACAACCAGAGAGTCTGCTGACGGATGAACAGATAAAAAAGATGCAGCACGTATACGCAGTGGAATGAAATTCAGCCATGAGAAATCCTGCCATCTGCAGCAATATGGATGGAACTTGAGGGCATTATGCTAAGTGGAATAAGTTAGACAGAGGAAGACAAATAACATATAGTACACTTGTATTTAGAATATGAAAAAGCAGAACTCATAGAATCAGAGTAGAACAGGGGTTACCAGGGGCTGGGGAGGGGGCTGGGAGAGAATGGGGAGATGTTGGTCAAATAGCACGAACTTCCAGTTATAAGATGAATAAGTTCTGAGGCTTTAATGTACAGCATGGTGATTGTAGTTAATAGTAAGGTTTTCTCAGGTCTCTCCTGAGCATGTGTCTTGCCCGGGTCTGAGGATGGCTTTCTTGATTCTCCCTTCCACATGCACTGCTTTTAAATGTCTTGATTTTCAAGAGTCTCACCCTAGCTTCCCCGGGCCTTTGATGGTCTACTGTTTGCCTCATCTGTACTCTCTCGCTCCAGGTGTCTGCCGGTGCAGTCTCCCTACAGCCTTCCCAAGAGGCGTCCACTGCTTTCCCTGCCTGAGATCTAAGTTAGGTGAAACAAACACTGGTCCTTCAGGCAGCCCCCTCTCAGGTTAGAATGTTTCAAGCAAGTCTTCTCTGCTTCCTCCACTTCAAGCGAGAGAACTGGGGACCGGCTGCCACCTCCTACAGACAAATACCAGGTTGAGCTGGTGAGGGGATGAGGCGAGCACAAGTGAAAATGGCCCCAAATCTCATACCTTTATGATGTGCCTTTTTCTTGATGGGCTGTTCACTTGGTTGGTGTAAGTCTTCTATCCACAGTTCTTGTAAGGTTAATTTAGCCCCGTTTTTATTTGTTTGATGTCTCCCTGGGGGGAACAAGAGCTTGGAGCTTCCTATTCTGTCATTTTCTGGAACAAAAGCAAACCTATTTTAAATTATTTATTTAGATGATTTATCCTAATCTGTTATAAAGCAACAATCCCTCAGATTGAGATAAAATTAACTATGTAATGATTATAAAATACATAATTAAATAAGAAATCATGCAAATTTTTATTTTTGTTAAACTAAGGAAACCTAAGGAAACATTTAATTCTCTATGTCTCCCTTTTGTTATCTGTACGATGAGGCTAATGCCCCCTCACAGGGTGGCCTGAGTATTAAAATATTTCGCACATGGACAGTGTATGGAAGAATGTCTAGCACGTCATTAGTTCTCAGGTAAAATTTAACTAGTTTTATTTTTATTATAATTTTTTCATAATTAGCATCATAATACATAAAGCAAATCTTAAACATAACAGAAGAGATCAATAGAAATAATTTTGTTAGAATGAACACATAATTTGTAATACAAATTGATATTCTGAGGATGAAAGTATCATTATTTATAATTATACTGGAGAAAACAGCAATAAATCAGGACTCTTCTGGGTAGATCTGTACATAATTATGGTGAATAATTTAACATTTCTCTGACAGAAAAAATTACTATAACAAAAACGCCATTCATGCAATTAATAAACATGGAATAATATGTGTTTGAACTTTTTAATCTTATAAATATATGTAATAAATGATGGTCTTTAATGTAAAATAATGGTCTTTAATGCAAAATTATGAAAATAAATGAGCTAAACTATGTCTCAAGTTGTTAATCAAACATATTAAACAAGACAGGAAGGCAAAAGAAAGTTATCAAAATGAAAACAGAAATAAAACAAATAAATAAAATAGACAGCACTGGAAATAAATAAAAAAAATAATTCTTAAATACAAAGACATTGGAAATTTTTAATTAATTAAAACTCATAAAAATGAATAAAATTAATCTCTAAGAGGCTAAAGATTTTGTAAAAATAGTACATTGCATTCTTACATTTAGAGCAGATGATTTTACCTGAGGTTTCTTTTATGTTATATTAACTAAGCCAGAACATGATAAAGGATAAAATTTCATCAGAAACTAATGCTGAAATTCACAAAGATTGCACACTTACACACATATTTTTACTTCTACCCAGATACATATACACTAGAGAAATCTTACAAATATGAATGCATTTGGCATCACTTAATCCAATTTAACACACACACATATATACACATATACATACACCCCCCCCCCCCCCCACACACACACACGTACATCTTTCAATCCAGTGATTCTGTTCCTGGGTTTATATTTCACAGAAATTCTTGCACAGACATAGAAGGACATAATGTAGATGTGAGCTGTTTGTCAATTCAAACTCATGACCACTGGTGCTGGTGCAAAATATAGTCCATACCAGTCAATAAATATTCCATTAAATGCTCTAATCAATCAAATGGCAAAGCCATGGCCAAAAAATTCACAAAGGGACAAAGAAAAAATTACTAATGACCAAATAAAATATTGGAAATGCACAAGTAGAATTTTAAAAAGGAAATCAAAGTATCATAAGAATAATATATAATTTTGTTTGTTAAGTTGTAACAAGTTTGTCATGTTACGTGCGGACATGTCAAAACATTCAAGTTATAGCTACAATTCTCTCTTTATATGCATATGTATAACTATGTGCATATATGTGTAGTTATATATTGATAGAGCAGGTAAACAGAGATATATAGATAAATATGAATGAAATGTAATAAAATTTCAACAGTAGTAATGCCCATAAAACATATGGTTGGGTCTTACTATTTATTCTTAAATTTAAATGGTTCACTATAATTTTAAAATTATGCAATTAAAATATATGGTTCTTATAAGAAAATGACAATATTCTAAATTGTTTATATAAGAATTTATTCTGGCCCTTATAGCAACATTGGTCTGTTAATTGGTCTGTGAAAGTATATTAATAACATATTTCTGAAAGAAATCAGTGGATAAAACTACCACTATTATGAATTAATGCTAAAAGATTTTGTTTTAAAACAATAAAAAGGACTGCTGCACTTGACAAAGAAGAAAAGGTAACAGTTAAAGACATTTCTAAGTTCAATTTCTAAAATTCTCCATATACTTTCTTATATAATTTCTAAACATACCTCCTATCATATTTGCATACCTTTGAGATTTCATCTATACTAATATCAATTTGCACTTTATATCCTAATAATAATTTTATTCAAGATACTTTGTCATTTCCATTTTAAAGACAATAAAGATTTATTTCCTGCCAGTGAGTATGAGTGTCTAACAGTATCATTTATCTCATTGTATGACAGTCTTTTTTTTTTTTCCTAAATTTTCAGATACAAAAGCAATTGATAAGCCAACAGTTCTTCAGAGAGCATCAAGTAAGTACTGAAAAGATGTATGATACTCTGGGGAATATAATCAAGTATAATACACATCTGCTGCCTTAAATTCCTTTAAATGTATTTGGGAAGAGCAGAGAAATAGAGATAACTGAAGATCTCACAATGACTTATAAAGAAGGGGCAAAGCTTTGTGTTCTAGAAATCTCAGAGAATTCTTCATGGTGGGGGGCCTGAACTTGACCTAAAACACTGAGAAAATATTTGGAAAGATGAGGCTCTAGGCAATCTAGAGAATGTATGGGAAAAAATCCCAAATCTGGGTTATCTAGTATGGGAGTTGAATGCAAGACAATCAAGGGCTTACATGTTATTTTTCATTTAATTATAAGCTTCTAAAACAGGGCATTGGTCACTTTCTTTTAAATATCCAGGGATAAATATGTGTGTGGTACTCAGTTTGATTTGTATGAAAAAAATGAGAAAGAAAAGAAACAAAGAAATGGTTGGAAGGTCAAAGGGCAGGGAAAGAAAGGAAGGACAAAGGGGAGAAGAAATAGAGACATAAGGAAAAAGTATTCTAGTGTCACATGCAGAATATGAGAAAGATCAGACTGGAGATGCTTTTCTAGTGACCTTTTTGTTATTACAATAATAAATTTGACTTTTTTCTGATTATGCGTACATGATTAAGATGTAAAATTATTCTTAAAATTTAAAATATGGGTAAAAAATTAAATTCATACTAATGACGCTACCTAAACCATCAATACACAAAGTGTGGTTCAAGAATGCCTGGGGGTTCCCAAGATCCTTTCTGGGGTCAGTTAGGTTGAAACTGTTTTCATAATAATATTAAACCTATATTTGCCTTGTTCACGCTCATTCTGTCATGAGTACTCTGTTGCAGAGGCTGCATTACATGGATGTCATTACTCTGTGTGTCACTGTTTTTGTTTAAAAAGTTATCAGTTTAAATTTATAATACAATAAATATGAGCAGTTATGTTCAACATAAATAAAATCTTTCCGGGATCCTCAATACTTTTTAAGAGCATACAATGCAAAGTTTGATAACCAATGACTAAAAATTTCTTACATTCTGACACAATCCATTCTAGTCTTTTTTTTCTTCTGTGTATAGATGTCATTTAAAAATAGCTGACATTTAAAAAATATGTGTCATTTGAAATATATATACCATATATTATGTGTCGATATATGTTTGAATATACATATATGTATTTGCAACCTGCCTTTTCCAACCAAATTTATAATATATATATATACATCTTAGAACTATATATATATGTACTTATCTATAAAATTTTCATTAATTATTTAATAGACGTATAGATGTAGCATCTATTAATAACCAGTCACCTTATTTTGATATAGAGGAGTTTGTTGTTGTTGCTATAAGAAAGTTAAACATCTACTTGTAGTGTTTTTACTCATGTAAAAATATGTGTATATATACAAATTTTGTATAAGTTTGTACAAATTTAGACTATTTGTACTGAATGTACAAATGGATTTTTAAAGATGAACATGCCTCTTAGATTCATTGCTTGGAAAGTAATTACTGGGCCTAAAACATGCTCCGTATCATCAAACATTATTAGAGACTATTATACTCATTCATATTCCTAACAGCCTCCTTCTACAAATAGAATAAAAGTCATTAAATGTGGGAAATGGGTTCTCCTTATTGTTTGAATTTACCCCTGAAGTGCTAAGAATACTGTAATATATTCATATTTTGTGTCTCCTATTTATGAACTTTGTCCATTTTGATGATTATATTCCACAATAAGGGCTCTCTGTGTGTTACAGATAAAACTCCATCATATATTATATTTGCTACAATTCTCATTTCTTAATTTTTTATAATATGGTTAAGTGTACGTTTAACCATATTTTTTACGTAGTCAGATTCTGTTATTTTGATATTGTCACAATAATGCTCTGTAACGAACAGCCATAAGTCTTAACGTCATGCATGTCTCATCAATGTCACATGAGCATTTTTTCTCTCAGTTTTACAATTGTGGGTAGTTGGGGTTCAAATGAGGACTGGATGAAGCAGATTTGGGATCCAACTAAAAAGGGAAAAGGTCTTCTTCATAGGGTCACGTCCTCCTAGAACTGTGACTGGACATATTCTCTGCGTGACTCGAGGGAGGCACAGCGGAGAACAACCACAACCACACAAGCATTATTTCCTGCCTTCATGCCTTGCCTTTTCCATATTGTCCTATAAATGGAATCATACAGTGCATAACCTTTCGGTTCGGGCATTTTTCACTTATCAAAGCATATTTAAGATTCAGTCGTGTTGTTGTAGGAATCAATAGCTCTTTTTATTTCTGAGCGTTATTCCATTTCCTTGATGTTTGTCCATTCATTCACCTATTGAAGGGCACCTTTGTTGCATGTAATACTTCTAATTAGTATCAGTTTAAGAAATATCAGTAATATCTTTCCATGTAGGCTGGTATTCTTCTATGATATTTTTAATGGTTGCAAGGCCATTGAAGTCCATTCTCTAGATATACAGCAATTTGTTTACATAATTCCTTATTGATTGTTGACAATTCCCTAGATTAAAAATAATAATAATGATAATAATGATGGTAATAAAGAACTTTGAAACAAAATTTAGCTCTCTCCATAATTGTGTTCTTATTCTAACTTTCTTGGAGTCAAAAGAGACTCAAAATTTTAGGGCATTTGGACTCAAAATTTATGAGATTGATAATTTTCACTATACTGATCATCTCATGATTTTGTTTTTTGAGGAAGACGCATTAGGCTAAGGGAATGACAGAAGGATGTAAAAAGCAGAGAGGAAAGAAAAGATTACATTTCTTAAATTTACATGAGAACAAACTGTGTGACTGGAATTAATGCCAAAATAATACATTAGGCCAATTTTACCAAGTGTTCAATTCATAGGGATAAAGTTATTCACATTGTTATGATTAGTTCCATGTAGAAAAACTGAGTTTTTTTCACACATATTCTCATAAGACCACTTGTAATCAATCTACTCCTTCCCAAAATCTGCAGGTAGGATCTTTCATAATACAATTATTAGGTGGAAATTAATCAGCATAAACAGACAAAACAATGTAGATAATCTGTCAATTCAGTGAAAACATTCATCAAATTTATAATTTTAATAAAAATAAGAAAAGTGTCTGATTTCCCGAATTACATTTTTTTCAAAGGAGTTATTGCTGTCTTATAGACACTGTCTTAATATTCATATATTGTTTCCTCCCCAGTCAGCCAAGTAAAGTAAATAGCTGAATTCATACATTATCACCAATATTTTTTTTCCTTTGGAAAGTATGAAACCAATAGAACATTTTATGGTCACTTTCAACTTTCATTTAAAGCTCCAAATCCATGGTGAAGAAAAGTTAATCTATGATTTTTTGTTTTACTATCTTGCACTCAAGTCATAAAAATTTTTCATTTTAAAGAGGTACATAAAGTTAAATACTCTACTGAGCTTTATTTCTTAGCTCTTAAATGTATATGTATTATTTTCCTTTGAACTAAGAGGTGGCATATTGTCAAGAGTAAATAAATCTTGAAATTTATAAACTTCAGAATTTTGGTTCTTCAAATTTTCAGGGAAACTTGACCTTGGATAAAGGCAGTCACTGAGCCCTATCATAAAAGTTATATTCTTTATGTAGGCTTCCAGAATCTTCCTACAAACAGATCATCCATGCAAGAAATAAGGACAGCCATTTATGAGGAAAACATTTGTTAATTTTCTATGGTAATTTTATCAACTTTCTTTCTTGGATCAATTTAACTGTAAGAAGATAAGTGGATTATATTTTTCATTCCATTTATATTTTACATATTTATGATCCTATGTCACTATTAAAATACAAAGGACACCACTCCATGTATTAAGCTACCTCAACTATGGAAGGTCATGTTAAACTTGTAAGTAAGATTAAAAATCAATCTCTACGATATTGAAGAAAAATAAATTATCATCTCAAAACTTTGATAATTTAAACTTCAGAATGTATTAAACTTACAAATGTATCAAGCTTGATAAGTTAACTCAAAAATATAGTATCTTAAAATACCTTTTTTGGATCTTACGTTATTTGTATGAGTGGGTTTTATTATCAACAAGTTCCACTGGATAAAATGATTATAAATATATATATATATATTTATATATATACACATGTGTGTGTGTGTGTGTGTGTGTGTGTGTATGACACTGTTTTTAACAATGTTAGTGTAAATAATGCTTTAGGGAAATTACATTCACTCCATTGATAAACACTTAATGGCATATGACGACTGCCATCTCCTTTTATGTATAAAGGAATGGGCCATAGATGGATACACTGCTGTGTTATTAAAAATGCATTAGACTGCAAAACCCATGTCATGTTGTAGGCAGAACTAAGAAATTTTCTAATATCATTAAACAGAACTGTACTAAAGCCAATATCAAGAATTTCAACACACTTAATAGTGTAAAAACATATAAATCATTACTTATTTTTGTGAATATTAACAAAATGCTGAAAAAATAGTATAAATAGTTAAAGTTTGGAATTGATTCTACATTAGACATAGTAATATATTTGTCCACATAACCAAGAATTACTTAAGGCTTTACACATATATTTATACAAAATATATATAACACAAAAATGTATATAAACACAAAATGCTTATACATTTTTTGTGTTTAGGCTTTTATATTAATGATATCATTTTGCATGTATCCTTTTGCAACTTGCTTAATTTCCTAAATGTTATTTTTAAATTTACAATATGAAACATTATTCTTTAATTTGCATACACTTTTAACTCAAAGTATTCAATTTCATGGAGAATCCAGACCCCTGAACATGTCTCCTTGTACACATGAACGAATGCTTCTCCCATTGATTCTTCTAACATGCCATGTAGCAATGCCCTTCTTCAATTTAGATGTCATCTTGGGTAGAACCCACAATTTTGTTATGAATTTCAGTTCTGTCTTTTAGAGACTTACTATTCACTTTCAAGTGTGATAGAAGAAATTTTCTCATATTGAGGTATACAGAAATCATTCTGGCTTGAACTTTATGTTAATGAGAGTGGCCTGTCTCCTGGCCTGTTTATCCCACACTGTCCGACAGCTTTAACCATTAAAGAAAAGAATGCATTTAGAAATCAAAATGGAGTAACTGTGATTCAGGGATTCAAAATGGAGCCCGGTGGCCATTGTGGATGTGGTTTCAGACGCATTCCCGCATCCCTGGGAACTTGAATTTTCTGAACTGTATCAAACTAAAGGATACCCTCAGCCATTTTCAAAACAATATCTACTAGCAGGTGCCAGCTGCAACCTTATGGTCACAAGGTCTCCCCTTGTAACTATGCAACCATTTCAGACCCCAACCAGTTCTTGCTTAACAAACACCCTTACTTCTTGCCAGTCCCAAACCTGATTTTTGACACATGATTTATGTAACTTTGCTGCTTTTGCCTATATAAGCCTTCCCTATTTTGCAGCCCTGCAGAACGCAATTACAGTGTTTCTTGAATCTGTGTCCCCTAGTCCCCAGTTTGGCTCAAATGAAACTCTTCTATTTCTATTATAGATTGTTTATTGATGATTTGCATCTACTAGTATTAAAATTTCAGCCACTCTAAATTAAAACTTTGATCCCACGTCAAATCCAATCAGTCTCCACTCACCTGCCCCAGACGCCTGTGATGGGAGGGAGATTTAATATATTCAGCGTCCCTTTCTTGTCTTCCTCCTTCTCCTCTGTCTGGTGACTCCTTCAAATCAAGGCACGCGAAGATGGCATGAGAGGTAAAGACTTACCCAGAGGATCTGCACTTCTTCTTTGACCGGAAGTGCCTCTATCATGGCAGTTTTATGGGAAGGTTGCAGGACCTTTCCTCTGCCATAAGCATTGCTCTCTGTGACGTCATGTGCAAGCAAGAGCTCTTCCTGTGTCGGCGGAGGGGGAGTGTGTGTGAAACAGCTCCTGCCTCAGCACCTTCCTGTGGGGAAGCCATCAGTAAGCCCAGTGAATTTTCCCACAGGGAACACTGCTGCTAGCCATGACAAATGCCTCAAGGGCAGCCTCCACACTGTATTGTCCCATTCAATATCCTGTTCTTAAAAGATAATTGGCTTAATAACAAAATTCACTGCTGATCCTATTTCTATCCTCCTTAAAATACTGCAAAGGCTTTTGTATGCTCTGACATCTATTACCCTGTCCCGATTTCTGGCATGTTACTCTTCTATAGTACTTTGTAATCATCTTGGTTTTATGCCCCCCTAAATGACTCACTATTAATATAGAGGTGGTGTTTATATAGCCTTTTCTTATTAGATCTGCCGGCAAATGTATCACTTTCTTTACTCACAATTGCTTCTTGAATTCAATCTTTTTTTTCTGGATTCAGTTTCCCTGTTTCTAAAATATATTTTAACTAATAGTTCTTTGATGAGGCTCTGTTAATAGCAAATTCTTTAAGTCTTTTCTTTTTCCTTTTTTAAATCCTTTCTCTTGAATTTTAGTTTATGCGGGTTTATAGAATTCTATGTTAAATGATGTTTTGCCTCAGAATTTCCTCAGCATGCCTTATTAAGGAAGGAGTCTGCTGTCAGTGCAATTATACTACTCATAACATTGTTTTCTGTGTTATTTTATAATGCTGTTATGTTTTACCTAGGTGTTCATGCTTTTTTCTTTTTGCTAAGGATACACTGAGCTAATTTGAATCTGAGAAATTATTTATTTCAACATACCAGACAAAAATCAGCCACTACATGAGATATTTTTGTCCAACTCTTGTCTATATGTCTGGAAATCCAGTAAGACATACAGTAGTTCCCTCTTATCCACGGGGGATACTTTCCAAGACTCCCAGTGGATGCTGGAAGCCATGGATATACCAAACCATGAATGCCTGAAGCTGTGGATATATATGTATGTATGTATTATACATATGTGTGTGTGTGTGTGTATATATGTAATGTTTTTCCTATACATGCATACCTATGATAAAGTTCATAAATTAGGCACAGTAATAGATTAACAACAATAATAAAACAGAGCAATTATAACAATATACTGAAATAAAAGTTTTATGAATGTGGTCTCTCTTTCTCAAAATATCTTATTGTACAAATTTAATGCCTTTTCCATCTTAACTAAGCACTTACCACACAACACTGTGGTGCAACAAACAACAGCAAAACTAGCACAAATTTCTTTATCCTTCTTCACAATTTCATGGCTAAAAGATACATCTTTACTGTAGATCTCAGCAACCTCAACATACAATTTCTTTTCTTTCCTCATTAAGTCGAGAACTTTCACCTTTCTACTTAAAGGAAGCACTTTATGGCTTCTCTTTGGCATATCCAAATCGCCAGCATCACTCCTCTTGTGCTTTGAGGCCACTGTTAAGTAAAACAAGGGTCACTTGAACACGAGCACTGTGATACTGACAGGCAATCTGATAACCCAGTGGCTACTAAGTGACTAATGGACATAGACTGGGCAAAGGGATAATTCACATCCCCAGCAGAACTGAGTGAAATGCACAAAATTTCATTATGCCATGCAAAAAGTGTACAGCTTACAAATTGCTTATTTTCATAATTTTCCATTTAACATTTTCAGACTGCAATTGACCACAGATATCTGAAACTGCAGAAAGCGAAACTGTAGACAAGGGATACTATGGACAAGGGGAGACTACTGTATTGAACTATCTTCTTTTCTTACACATCTCAATCATTATGCAACATTCTTAGCTATTTCCTCTCTCTTTCTACAAATTCCAAATTCACTAATTGGCTCATTAAATGTGTCTCATCCACTACTTAGCTAATTTATTTTTCTTTTTGCTTCGGTGGCTATTTTATTCTATTTGTGCAACTTAGTCCACTTTTCAAAGCTGCCTGTTCTTTTTGCCTAGTGTCTTGACCTTAAATTTCATAAGAATGTAAACCATACTATGATCATAATTGTGCTGCTTATAATGCCTGATGATTCTTGGTCTAATTGTGCTGCTTATAACGCTTGATGATTCTTGCTTATGGAAGTTCATTCCTGCATATGATTTGTAATTGTTTTATGTGTAGCCTGAAATCTGCATAATGCACACTAATTATTATTATTTATAATTTTATTATTTTTTAACTTTTTTAGTTTTTTATACAGCAGGTTCTTATTAGTTATCCACTTTATACATATTAGTGTATATATGTCAATCTATTTCTTTAACATCTTTATTGGAGTATAATTGCTTTACAATGGTGTGTTAGTTTCTGCTGTATAACAAAGTGAATCAGCTATATGTATACATATATCCCCATATCCCCTCTCTCTTGCGTCTCCCTCCCTCCCACCCTCCCTATCCCACCCCTCTAGGTGGTCACAAAGCACCGAGCTGATCTCCCTGTGCTCTGCAGCTGCTTCCCGTTAGCTATGTATTTTACGTTTGGTAGTGTATATATGTCCATGCCACTCTCTCACTTTGTCCCAGCTTACCCTTTCCCTCCGCATATCCTCAAGTCCATTCTCTACGTCTGCCTCTTTATTCCTGTCCTGGCCCTAGGTTCTTCAGAACCTTTTTTTTTTTTTTTTAGATTCCATATATGTGTGTTAGCATATGGTGTTTGTTTTTCTCTTTCTGACTTACTTCACTCTGTATGACAGACTCTAGGTCCATCCACCTCACTACAAATAATTCAATTTCATTTCCTTTTATGGCTGACTAATATTCCTTGTATATATGTGCCACATCTTCTTTATCCATTCATCTGTCAATGGACACTTAGGTTGCTTCCATGTCCTGGCTATTGTAAATAGAGCTGCTATGAACATTGTGGTACATGACTCTTTTTGAATTCTGGTTTTCTCAGGGTCTATGCCCAGTAGTGGGATTTCTGGGTCATATGGTAGTTCTATTTTTAGTGTTTTAAGGAACCTCCATACTGTTCTCTATAATGGCTGTATCAATTTACATTCCCACCAACAGTGCAAGAGGGTTCCCTTTTCTCCACACCCTCTCCAGCATTTATTGTTTCTAGATTTTTTGATGATGGCCATTCTGACTGGTGTGAGGTGATACCTCACTGTAGTCTTGATTTGCATTTCTCTAATGATTAGTAATGTTGAGCACCCTTTCATGTGTTTGTTGGCAATCTGTATATCTTCTCTGGAGAAATGTCTATTTAGGTTTTCTGCCCATTTTTGGATTGGGTTGTTCTTTTTGACATTGAGCTAATGCACAGTAATTGTTATCATTTTTCCCCATGAGAATCCCTCCTCTCCTGCTTGGTGAGAGTATCCCACCCGAGCCATTTGCCTTTGTTTCTTTGTAGCTGCAGAAGCGCCATCAACCTGTTTTAAGTTGGGTAACTTTTGCACCTTGAGATTTCTCAGCACACAAATATGGTATAGATTTCTAATTTCCATATGAAGCGCAAGTTTAAGCTTTCATATATTTATGAGAAACTTTTTGGTTGGTCAGATTTGAGGCAGAGAAAGACATTTATTCTTCCTGTGCCAAAGCTGATTTTTCCCCTGGTCCAGTGAGATTTACTCCTTTAGGATTCTGGCTCTGGAGGCATCTCTCAGTTCACACCCTCTCACGTGGAGACCAAGGTCCTCACCACTCCTCCTGTGTGGGCACCAACCCCAAAGACCCCTCGTGACCAATCACATCTACACGGCAGTGACAACATCTGCTTATGGCCTCAGTTTGTTTATTAAGAGTTTCTTCTTTATTTCTAGTATTTGATGATTTTCCTTTCTTGTAAGCTCAGCTATGCATTTAAAACAATGTTTACTACATATCTTGCTTCTTTTCTAGGAATTTGTAGTAAGAGGAATTTCAATTTATATTAGTATATTTTTTTTTTATGAGACCTGGAGCTTTACTTTAACTGATTTCAATAACAATAGTTTTTATAATAGATAGGAAGACTGCCTTTAAAGCCAATCCTTGGATACAATTTCTCCACAAAAGAGGAGCGGAGCAATTCTCACAGATAAAAACTATAACAATAGCTGTATATTATGCAAATTTTAAGCTACACATTATAAAATTACAAATCACATGCTGGAATGAACTCCCATGAGCAAGAATCAGCAGTCATAATAAACAGCAAGATTAGACCAGGCAGCACTCACGGCATGTTTCACGTTGATAATTTTTTTCTTAACCACACTATATCTTAATTTCCTCAAATGTAACATGAAGAAATGATTGTTCCTACCTGTTAGGGATTTCTAATGTATTGCGTGTGTTAATGTACTTACTGGTCAGTCAAAGTTATGCTGGAATAACATACCAACCGAAATCCCAGTGACTTGGCAGGAAAACATATTTCTTGTTCACATCAAGTCTGACATGTATCACTGGAAATCTCTTCTACCTGTTAACTTAAGAAACAAGACTATCTTCCCCGTGTAATGCTTCTTTGTCATCACAAGCATAAGTTCACATGGCTTCGAAGGTGCTCTTAGCAGAGGACGAGAAGGGTGGACAAAGTACACTGGCTTGTAACTGCCTCAGCCCAGAAGCAACACACTTCAGGTCTGGGCCGTCTATTGACCAAAACAGCCACTTGGGCTCAATGGAAGTGGTGTAAAGGCTGGAAAACATGGAGAAACACCTGAAATATTTGATGAACACTAACTGTCTTTATCACAAGTATATAAAGGTTTCATAGTAGGATCTTGCCCATATTAAACACTCAGTATATATTAGCTTTTATTATTATTACAAATAGCACTGTGATCAATATGTTTACATGTAAATCTCTGTCACAGGTTATTTCATAAAGATTCCTGGAAAAACATATATTATGTTAAAGGGTATAGGTATTTGTGGGCTTTTTATAAAGGTTGTCAGATTCATTTTAAAAATGAGGTTGTTAAAAATTTTCACAAGCATTTGTATGTCGATTTCATCAGCTAAATGACTATAATAAAGATGTTTCTGCAACTTGCCGGTGGATTTTCAAATCAACTCTCTAATCTTCCTTTATTTCATTAGCTTAACAAATTACATTTTCTCTTAATTTGCATTTATTTAATTACGTTTGTGAGGTTGAATATTCTTCTGTATTTATACGGGTCATTAGATACTGATCTAGAGAAAATTAGCTGCTTGTAACCTACGCCCATGTATCTAGTCACGGTTTCAGTTTTTCTCTCACCAATTTGTAATGGCTTTTTTTTTTTAAACACCTTTATTGGAGTATAATTGCTTTACAGTGGTGTGTTAGTTTTTGCTGTATAACAAAGTGAATCAGCTATACGTGTTCATATATCCCCATATCCCCTCTCTCTTACGTCTCCCTCCCACCCTCCTTATCCCACCCCTCTAGGTGGTCACAAAGCACCAAGCTGATGTCCCTGTGCTATGCGGCTGCTTCCCACTAGCTATCTATTTTATGTTTGGTAGTGTATATATGTCCATGCCACTCTCTCACTTCATCCCAGCTTACCCTTCCCCCTAAGTCCATTCTCTACTTCTGCATCTTTATTCCTGTAATGCACCTAGGTAGTGCAGAACCTTTTTTTTTTTTTTTTAGATTCCATATATATGTGTTAGCATGCGGTATTTGTTTTTCTCTTTCTGAGTTACTTCACTCTGTATGACAGTCCCTAGGTCCATCCATCTCACTACAAATAACTCAATTTCGTTTGCATTTATGACTGAGCAATATTCCATTGTATATATGTGCCACATCTTTATCCATTCACCTGTCGATGGACACTTAGGTTGCTTCCATGTCCAGGCTATTGTAAATAGAGCTGCAATGAACATTGTGGTGCATGACTCTTTTTGAATTATGGTTTTCTCAGGGTATATGCCCAGTAGTGGAATTGCTGGGTTGTATGGTAGTTCTATTTTTAATTATTTAAGGAACCTCCATACTGTTCTCCATAGTGGCTGTATCAGTTTACATTCCCACAAACAGTGCAAGAGGGTTCCCTTTTCTCCACACACCCGCCAGCATTTATTGTTTGTAGATTTTTTGATGATGGCTATTCTGACTCGTGTGAGGTGATACCTCATTATAGTTTTGATTTGCATTTCTTTAATGATTAGGGATGTTGAACATCCTTTCATGTGTTTGTTGGCAATCTGTATATCTTCTCTGGGGAAATGCCTATTTATGTCTTCTGCCCATTTTTGGATTGGGTTGTTTGTTTTTTTGATATTGAGCTGCATGTGCTTCTTGTATATTTTGGAGATTAATCCTTTGTCAGTTGCTTCATTTGCAAATATTTTCTTCCATTCTGAGGGTTGTCTTTTCATCTTGTTTATGGTTTCCTTTGCTGTGGAAAAGCTTTTAAGTTTCATTAGGTCCCATTTGTTTATTTCTGTTTTTATTTCCATCTCTATGGGAGGTGGGTCAAAAAGGATTTTGCTGTGATTTATGTCATAGAGTGTTCTGCTTATGTTTTCCTCAAAGAGTTTTACAGTGTCTGGCCTTACATTTAGGTCTTTAATCCATTTTGAATTTACTTTTTTTGTACAGTGTTAGGGAGTGTTCTAATTTCATTCTTTTACATGCAGCTGTCCAGTTTTCCCAGCACCACTTATTAGAGATGCTGTCTTTTCTCCATTGTATATTCTTGCCTCCTGTATCAAAGATAAAGTGACCATTTGTGCATGGGTTTATCTCTGGGCTTTCTATCCTATTCCATTGATCTATATTTCTGTTTTTGTGCCAGTATCATAGTGTCTTGATTACTGTAGCTTTGTAGTATAGTCTGAAGTCCAGGAGCCTGATTCCTCTGGCTCCGTTTTTCTTTCTCGAGATTGATTTGGCTTTTCAGGGTCTTTTGTGTTTCCATACGAATTGTGAATTTTTTTGTTCTAGTTCTGTGAAAAATGCCAGTGGTAGTTTGATAGGGATTGCATTGAATCTTTGGTTTCTTTGGGTAGTATAGTCATTTTCACAATGTTGATTCTTCCAATCCAAGAACATGGTATATCTCTCCATCTGTTTGTAACACCTTTAATTTCTTTCATCAGTGTCTTCTATTTTTCTGCATACAGCTCTTTTGTCTCCTTAGGTAGGCTTATTCCTAGGTATTTTATTCTTTTTTTGCAATGGTAAATGGGTGTGTTTCCTTAATTTCTCTTTCAGATTGTTCATCATTAGTGTATAGGAATGCAAGAGATTTCTGTGCATTAATTATGCATCCTGCTACTTTACAAAATTCATTGATTAGCTCTAGCAGTTTTCTGGTAGCATCTTTAGGATTCTCTATGTATAGTAACACATCATCTGCAAACAGTGACAGCTTTAATTCTTCTCTTCTGATTTGGATTCCTTTTATTTCTTTTTCTTCTCTGATTGCTGTGGCTAAAACTTCCAAAACTATGTTGAATACTAGTGGTGAGAGTAGACAACTTTGTCTTGTCCCTGATCTTAGAGGAAATGGTTTCAGTTTTTCACCACTGAGAATGATGTTGGCTGTGGGTTTGTCATATATGGCCTTTATTAGGTTGAGGTAAGTTCCCTCTATGCCTTCTTTCTGTAGGGTTTTTTTAATCATTAATGGGTGTTGAATTTTGTCAAAAGCTTTCTCTGCATCTATTGAGATGATCATATGGTTTTTCTCCTTCAATATGTTAACATGGTGTATCACATTGATTTTGCATATATTGAAGAATCCTTGCATTCCTGGGATAAACCCCACTTGATCATGGTGTGTGATACTTTTCATGTGCTCTTGGATTCTGTTTGCTAGTATTTTGTTGAGGATTTTTGCATCTATGTTCATCAGTGATATAGGCCTGTAGTTTTCTTTTTTTGTGATATCTTTCTCTGGTTTTGGTATCAGGGTGATGGTGGCCTCGAAGAATGAATTTGGGAGAGTTCCTCCCTCTGCTATATTTTGGAAGAGTTTGAGAAGGATAGGTGTTAGCTTTCTTGTAAATGTTTGATAGAATTCGCCTGTGAAGCCATCTGGTCCTGGGCTTTTGTTTTTGGAAGATTTTTAATCACACTTTCAATTTCAATGCTTGTGATTGGTCTGTTTATATTTTCTATTTCTTCCTGGTTCTGTAATGGAAGGTTGTGCTTTTGTTAGAATTTGTCCATTTCTTCCAGGTTGTCCATTTTATTGGCATAGAGTTGCTTGTAGTAATCTCTCATGGTCCTTTTATTTCTGCAGTGTCAGTTGTTACTTCTCCTTATTCATTTCTAATTCTATTGATTTGAGTCTTCTCCCTTTTTTTCTTGATGAGTCTGGCTAATAGTTTATCAATTTTATTTATCTTCTCAAAGAACCAGCTTTTAGTTTTATCGATCTTTGTTATCATTTCCTTCATTTCTTTTTCATTTATTTCTTATCTGATCTTTATGATTTCTTTTCTTCTGCTAACTTGGCGGGTTTTTTGTTCTACTTTCTGTAATTGCTTTAGGTGTAAAGTTACGTTGTTTATTTGAGATGTTTCTTGAGGTAGGATTGTACTGCTATAAACTTCCCTCTTATAATTGTTTTTGCTGTGTCCCATAGATTTTGGGTCATCCTATTTTCATTGTCATTTGCTTCTGGGTATTTTTTGATTTCCTCTTTGATTTCTTCAGTGATCTCTTGGTTATTTAGTAGGGTTTGGTTAGCCTCCATGTGTTTCAGTATTTTACAGAATTTTTTTCCTGTAATTGATACCTAGTCTCATAGCATTGTGGTCAGAAAAGATACTTGATACAATTTCAATTTTCTAAAATTTACCACAGCTTGATTTGTGACCCAAGATATGATCTATCCTGGAGAATGTTCCATGAGCACGTTAGAAGAAAGGGTATACTGTTGTTTTTGGATGGAATGTCTTATAAATATCAATTAAGTCCATCATGTCTAATGTGTCATTTAAAGCTGTGTTTCCTTATCTATTTTCATTTTGGATGATCTGTCCATGGGTGAAAGTGGGGTGTTAAAGTCCCCTACTATGATTGTGTTACTGTCAATTTTCCCTTTTATGGCTGTTAGCATTTGCCTTATGTATTGATGTGCTCCTATGTTGGGTGCATAAAGATTTACATTTGTTATATCTCCTTCTTGAGTTGATCCCTTGATCATTATGTGGTGTCCCTTTGGCTCTTGTAATAGTCTTTATTTTAAAGTCTGTCTTGTCTGATATGAGAATTGCTACTCCAGCCTTCTTTTAATTTCCATTTGCATGGAATATCATTTTCCATCCCCTCACTTTCAGTATGCATGTGTCCCAAGGTCTGTAATGGGTCTCTTGTAGACAGCATATATATGGGTCTTATTTTTGCATCCATCAGCCAGTCTATGTCTTTTGGTTGGAACATTTAATCCATTTATATTTAAGGTAGTTATCAATATGTATGTTCCTATTACCAGTTTCTTAATTGTTTTGGGTTTTTTATTGTAGGACTTTTCCTTGTCTTGTGTTTCTTGCCTAGAGAAGTTCCTTTAGCATTTGTTGTGAAGCTGGTTTGGTGGTGCTGAACTCTCTCAGCTTTTGCTTGTCTGTAAAGGTTTTAATTTCTCTGTCAAACCTGAATGAGATCCTTGCTGGGTAGAGTAATCTTAGTTGTAGGTTTTACCCTTTCATCACTTTAAATATGTCCCGCCACTCCGTTCTGGCTTGCGGAGTTACTGCTGGACTATCAGCTGTTAACCTTATGGGGATTCCCTTGTATGTTATTTCTTGCTTTTCCTTTGCTGCTTTTAATATATTTTCTTTGTATTTAATTTTTAATAGTTTTATTAATATCTGTCCTGGTGTGTTTCTCCTTGGATTTATCCTGTATGGGACTCTCTGTGCTTCCTGGAATTTATTTCCTTTCCCATATTAGGGAAGTTTTCAACTATAATCTCTTCAAATATTTTTTCAGTCCCTTTCTTTTTCTCTTCTTCTTCTGGGACCCCTATACTTTGAATGTTGGTGCATTTAATGTTGTCCCAGAAGTCTCTGAGACTGTCCTCAATTCTCTTCATTCTCTTTTCTTTATTCTGCTCTGCAGTAGTTTTTTCCACTATTTTATCTCCCAGGTCCTTATCTGTTCTTCTGCCTCAGTTTTTCTGCTATTGATTCCTTCTAGAAAACTTTTAATTTCATTTATTGTGTAGTTCATGGATGTTTCTTGTATTTTCTCCATTCTATTTCCACGATTTTGTATCATCTTTACTGTCATTACTCTGTATTCTTTTTCAGGTAGACTGCCTATTTCCTCTTCATTTGTTTCGTCTGGTGGGTTTTTCCTTGCTCCTTCATCTGCTGTGTATTTCTCTGTCTTCTCATTTTGCTTAACTTACTGCATTTGGGGTCTCCTTTTTGCAGGCTGCAGGTTTGTAGTTTCCGTTGTTTTGGGGGTCTTCCCCCAGTGGGTAAGGTTGGTTTAGTGGGTTGTGTAGGCTTCCTGGTGGAGGGGACTAGTGCCTGTGTTCTGGTGGTTGGGGCTGGATCTTATCTTTCTGGTTTGGGCATGACTGCATTCAGTGGTGTGTTTTGGGGTGTCTGTGAACTTTTTATTATTTTAGGCAGCCTCTCTGCTAATGGGTGGGGATGTGTTCCTGTCTTGCTAGTGGTTTGGCATGGGTTGTCCAGCACTGTAGTTTGCTGGTCGTTGAGTGTAGCTGTGTCTTAGTGTTGAGATGAATATCTGTGGGAGAGATTTGCCATTTGATATTACATGAGGCTGGGAGATCTCTGGTGGACCAATGTCCTGAACTCAGCTCTCCCACCTCAGGCCTGACTCCCAGAAAGAGCACCAAGACCCTATCAGCCACACAGCTCAGAATAAAAGGGGGAAAAAAAAAGAATGAAAATAGTAAAATAAAATAAAGTTATTAAGATAAAAATAATTTTAAATTATTAAAAATGAAAAAGTAACTTTAAAAAAATCAGAAAGAAAGAAAGAGGAGAACAACCAAACCAAAAAACAAATCCACCAATGATAAAAAGTACTAAAAACTATACTTAAAGAAAAAAAAATACAGACAGAACTCTAGGACAAATATTAAAAGCAAAGCTATACATTAAAAAACACACAAAGGAGCATACACACTCACAAAAAGAGAAAAAGGAAAATAAAAAATATATGTATATAAAAAGAAGAGAGCAGCCAAATCAATAAACAAATCTACCAGTGATAATAAACTCTAAATACTAAACTAAGATAAACATAAAACCAGAAACTAATTAGATGCAGAAAGCAAACCCCAAGTCTACAGTTGCTCCCAAAGTTCCCCTCCTCAATTTGGGATGATTCATTGTCTATTCAGGTATTACACAGATGCAGGTACATCAAGTTGATTGTGGAGATTTAATCCGTTGCTCCTGAGGCTGCTGGGAGGGATTTCCCTTTCTCTTCTTAGTTCACACAGCTCCCAGGGTTCAGCTTTGGATTCGGCCCCGCCTCTGCATGTAGGTCACTGGAGGGCACCTGTTCTTCGCTCAGACAGGACGGGGTTAAAGGAGCAGCTGATTCAGGGGCTCTGGCTCACTCAGGCTGGGGGGAGGGAGGGGTACGGGTGCGGGGCCAACCTGCATTGGCAGAGGCCGGCATAACGTTGCACCAGCCTGAGGCGCGCCGTGTGTTCTCCCAGGGAAGTTTTCCCTGGATCCCGGGACCCTGGCAATGGCAGGCTGCACAGGCTCCCGGGAGGGGAGGTGTGGATAGTGACCTGTGCTCGCACACAGGCTTCTAGGTGGCGGCAGCAGCCTTAGCATTTCATGCCTGTCTCTGAGGTCCGCACAGATAGCCGTGGCTCGCACCCGTCTCTGGAGATCCTTTAAGCAGCGCTCTGAATCCCTTCTCCTCGTGTGCCCCAAAACAATGGTCTCTTGCCTCTTTGGCAGCTCCAGACTTTTCCCCAGACTCCCTCCTGGCCAGCCGTGGTGCACTAGCCCCCTGCAGGCTGTGTTCATGCCGCCAACCCCAGTCCTCTTCCTGTGCTCCGACTGAAGGCTGAGCCTCAGCTCCCAGCCCTGCCCGCCCCGGAGGGTAAGCAGACAAGCCTCTTGGGCTGGTGAGTGCCGGTTGGCACCGATCCTCCATGTGGGATTCTCTCCACTTTGCCCTCTGCACCCCTGTTGCTGTGCTCTCCTCCGTGGCTCTGAAGCTTCCCTGCTCTGTCACCCGCAGTCTCTGCCCGCGAAGGGGCTCCTAGTGTGTGGAAACCTTTCCTCCTTCACGGCTCCCTCCCACTGGTGCAGGTCCTGTCCTTATTCTTTTGTCTGTTTTTTCTTTTTTCTTTTGCCCTACCCAGGTATGTGGGGAGTTTCTTGCCTTTTGGGAAGTCTGAGGTCTTCTGCCAGTGTTCAGTAGATGTTCTGTAGGAGTTGTTCCACATGTTGATGTATTTCTGATGTATTTGTGGGGAGGAAGGTGATCTCCATGTCTTACTCCTCCGCCATCTTGAAGGTCACCCCTCCCAATTTGTAATGATTTTTTTTTTGTTTTTTTTTGCGGTATGCGGGCCTCTCACTGCTGTGGCCTCTCCCGTTGCAGAGCACAGGCTCCAGATGCGCAGGCTCAGTGGCCATGTATCATGGGCCCAGCCGCTCCGCAGCGTGTGGGATCTTCCCGGACCGGGGCATGAACCCGTGTCCCCTGCATCAGCAGGCAGACTCTCAACCACTGCGCCACCAGGGAAGCCCTGTAATGTTTTTTTATTATCAAAAGTTAATCCTTTCTGCAGATAGGAGTTGAAAATGTTTGTCTTCATGTTACATAGCTCTTTAAACTTTAGTATCTTTGGATATGAAAATGTTCCTATAAATATTTTAAAGAAATATGTCTTTTTATTGTATCAATCCTTTATCATTATATAATGACCCTCGCTTACTCTGGTAAATTTCTTTGCTGGGAAGTCTATGTAATATTTATTAAATTGTGGCTTTTTTAATATTAACATAGCCATGCCTGTTGTTCTTTTATTAAAATTTTTATGATGTATATTTTTCCATCCTTCTACTGTAAACCTGTCTATATCATTACAGTTAAAGTGAGTTTCTTGTACACAGAGTATAGTAGAAGCATGTTTACTAATCCACTCTGCCAGCCACTGATTTAGAAATTATGTAATTATTGATTTGTTAGAGCTTAAGTCTGATATTTTAATTTTTCTCTTGTTCTTCTCTTTATTTCTTTTTCTTGCCTTTCTGTGTTACTCGAACATTTTAAATTCTTATTTTCATTTATCTGTACTGTGTTTGATTGTAATTCTTTGCATAGCTTTTTAATTGTTTGCTCTAAGCATTGTATGATATCCACATAACTTATCCCTGTCTACTGGTGTCCTCATTTCAGTGGTTTGAATGAAACAGAGACATTTTTCCTCCTCTTAAATTTCTTTACTTTCTTTCATTTACAATATAATTGCTTTAAAACTTTCCTCTGTATACATTTAAAAACATATCAGACATTTTCACAATTTTCACTTCAATTGTCAAACAGAATTTAAATGCTCAGGTGGAGAATAAAAGCCAAACGTATATTCCCATATTTTTGCTTACTGTGTTCTGTCTTTCTTTTTGAAGCATCAAAGTTTGTTTTTTCAATTATTTCTTTTTTGTTTAGAGAATTTCCTTTAGCCATTCTTTAGAATAGGTATGCCTGTGACAAACTGTCTTCGTTTTTCTTTATCTGAGAATGTCTTCAGTGACCTGTCACACCTAATTAATATTTTGACTGACTTTAAGTTTCTGAATTTACATTAATTTTTCTTTCAGCACTTGAAAAATATTGTACTACTTCTTTCTGACTTCCATGGTTTCTGATAAGAAGTTTACTGTCATTCAAATTGGATTTTTCCCAATAAGTTGCCTGCTGTTTTTCTCTGGATATCTTACAAAGCTTTTTTGTGTATTTGACCATTTCAATTCATTAATAAAACAACATTTAATGTTTACCTTCCCATCAGAAGTTAGGTACTACAATAAAAACTGTTTTTTGTTTTGTTTTGTTTTTCTTCGCTACTGGGTGAAATTTTTGTGAAACCTTCGGAGTTAGGATGGGATGGGGCAAGTGAGAGCAGGGAAGGAATCTGTTTGCAAACACCTTAAAATGTATTTAGATAAAATAAATAACTCAAAAGTCATCCAAGATTTATTTCAAGTGTTTATGCTCATTTATTTTAGGGAACTCAAGCTGGGAGCTAACCTTCACTCTTAGTAGTATTTCAGTAGATTTTTTCCTCTCTACTTCTGAACACCTAATTCTTACAACTCTTGTTAAATATTTAATGCAGAGACTATAGTCACAAACATCCAAATATCTTTTACCCATTATTACAATTTATAAACTTAACAGAGTGTCCATGGACCTGAATCAGGAAACTGTGCCAACTTGGTTTATTGGATATCACACGGGCTATTTAATTGAACACACCTAGATTCTAATTTCAGCTCTGACACTGACTGAACTAAACAAGCTAATGACAATCGTTCATTTTCTGCTTCCTCATCTTGAAAATAAATGACCATTCTTTAAAAACTTGGTAAAATAGGGTGCTGTAAGGCATAATAAAGTCACATGTATAGTATCTAGCAGAATTACTAGTTGCTGGGTACTGAATTCCCTTTTTTCCATGATGGAATATATAAAGTTTGCCAGCCCTCTAGCTCAGGTACCCTACTTATGGATGTATGTGGTCCTGTTTATGCATATCTTTCTCAGCCTGAAACACACACACACTTTGAAACTTTAACTTTTATGGATCTCTTTTTTTTGCCTTTAAGAATATTCTAACAATTTTGAATTTTACAAAATGGCCTTCTCAATTTAGAATGTGTAAGTTTTTTTGTTTTGTTTTGTTTTGTTTTTTTGCGGTACGCAGGCTTCTCACTGCTGTGGCCTCTCCCGTCGCAGAGCACAGGCTCCGGACGCGCAGGCTCAGTGGTCGTGGCTCACGGGCCCAGCCGCTCTGCGGCATGTGGGATCCTCCCAGACCGGGGCACTAACCCGCATCCCCTGCATCGGCAGGTGGACCCCCAACCACTGCGCCACCAGGGAAGCCCTAGAATGTGTAAGTCTTTCACATTCAGATATATCATGGTGCCAATAAAATTTGTATTTTACCCATAATAACTACTTAACATTTTCTAAATATGTAATATAATTTTACCAATTCTGTACCCATTTATCTGTGTTATACTACCACAGTACACTTATTATGTTTATTCAACTACCTTGATTTTAGAAGATAGATTCTTCTCTTATTTATCTGTGTTCTGAAGACAGTTGTAAAAAGAAGTAACCATCCAGTGCTCAATCAATGTCAGGAAAGCCATGAGTTACAGAACCATATCTGAGTATAAGAACTTCACCCTCATCAAGGAACATTCCCTCTCTTTAAAGTAGGGGGATCTGGCAACAGGTGCCTAACTGGGTTTCAGAGCTGCCACCAGTTCACTGCCCTCATGGAATGCAGTGCTGCCTTGTGAGGATCTCAGCTGAACACCCAGGGGAATGACAGCACAAGGAACAGAAACAAACAGACTCAGCTTAGGTCCTTAGAGCAACCAGTAGAGCCACAGCTATAGCACACTTATTTCCTACTTCCTTGAACTGTACCTTTCTTTTTTCCTATCAGTAACCCTTTAAAATGTAATAGTTATTTACTACTTCAAGCAATCCTTCATGCTCAGTGTCATACTTAGTATTTCCTATATTTTCCTGTCCTATCATCCAAAGACTATTCTTCAAATGTAGTTAAATGTCACATCATCTACAAATCTCTGACTTCATAACCCACCCATGCATTGAAAGAGATCTAACATGTTGATAATCACTTTTGCTTGTCTGGTAAAATATATAATAACCATATGAGAAATACAAATATCCAGTTTGTTGAATTTATAACCTTTGAACTAGTGTCAGTAAAATATCTACTCTTGAATAGGAAGTTAAAGGAATTCTTTTGAGCTAAACCTGCTACATTCTTCTTGTAACATAACTACATTCTCTTAAATTACCTTTTGGCTATGTGCTGAATAAGGTTCTTTCTCTCATCATGCAATTAGCTTCACTTTCGATTCAGCTTTGACATTGGTAAAAGAGTCATGATTTGGGATTTCAAATTCTCAGTCTTTTTCCATGCTGCATATATTGAGAGGATTTTTATGTCATCAGTTCTCTTAGCTCCCTTTATGTTGATGATATTTAAACACTGAAGAAATAGTTAAGAAAGCACTAGTTTTAGAATGTCTGCTGTATAAAATTACTATCTACTGCAGTGTCCATTGCCTTCCATAAAGAAAAAACTTCCTTTAATAAGAACAATAAGTAACTTGCAAGCTGGTAAGGCCATTTTTCAACTAAGTAAATCAGGACAATGGAAATAAATTCTTACATGGTTGGTGAAGTATATTGTTTAGAGTAAGACAGATGCTTTTTCAACTTATTAAAAAAAGAGAGAGAGGCAACCTTTTTTTGTTCCTATTGATGGGTTTGTCCAACCATAAAAGATAAATTTCCTTGTACTTACCATTTCATTCTGCTGATTATTACGAACACAGTGAAGTGGTAAATGCAAATTCTACTTTGAATATTTTTGAGAGCAAATTAAAAACAAAGTTTGAGAGTTTTTTAGGTCATTAAAATAAAAGGCAAAATACAGCTTGTAAAAAAAGTCATTAAACAAAACATAAAAATATCATATACAGGTTAAGACCTTCAAGATGGCAGAGGAGTAAGACGTGGAGATCACCTTCCTCCCCACGAACACATCAAAAATACATCTCCATGTGGAACAACCCCTACAGAACACCTACTGAACACTGGCAGAAGACCTCAGACCTCCCAAAAGGCAAGAAACTCACCAGGTACCTGGGTAGGGCAAAAGAAAAAAACAGACTAAAGAATAGCGACAGGACCTGCCCCTCAGGGAGGGAGCTGTGGAGGAGGAAAGGTTTCCACACAGTAGGAAACCCCTTCACTGGTGGAGTCAGGGGGTGAGTGAGGGGCAGGCTTTGGAGCCACAGAGGAAAGCACAGCCACAGGGGTGCAGAGGGCAAAGCACAGAGATTCCCGCACAGAGGATCGGTGCCGACCAGCACTCATCAGCCCGAGAGGCTTGTCTGCTCACCCGCCAGGGCAGGTGGGGGCTGGGAGCTGAGGCTCGGCCTTCGGAGGTCAGAACCCAGGGAGAGGACTGGGGTTGGCTGCGTGAACACAGCCTGAAGGGGGCTAGTGTGCCACAGCTAGCCTGGAGGAAGTCCAGGACAAAGTTTGGACCTGCCTAAGAGGCAAGAGACAATTGTTTCAGGGTGCGCAAGGAGAGGGGATTCAGAGCACCACCTAAATGAGCTTCAGAGACGGGCGTGAGACGCGGCTATCAGCGCAGACACCAGAGATGGCCATGAAACACTAAGGCTGCTGCTACGGCCACTAAGAAGCCTGTGTGCAAGCCCAGGTCACTGTCCACACCTCCCCTGCCAGGAGCCTGTGCAGCCCGCCACTTCCAGGGTCCCGTGATCCAGGGACACCTTCCCCAGGAGAATACACGGTGTGCCTCATGCTGTTGCCGTGTCCTACCGGCCTCTGCCGCCACAGGCTCAGCCCTGCATTCCGTACCCCTCCCTCCCCGCCGACCTGAGTGAGCCAGAGCCCACTATCAGCCGCAACTTTAACCCCCTCCACTCTGGGCGGGGAACAGAGGCCCTCAGTTGACTGACATGCAGAGGTGGGGTCAACTCCAAAGCTGAACCCCAGGAGCTGTGTAAACAAAGAAGAGAAAGGGAAATCTCTCCCAGCAGTCTCAGGAGCAGCGGATTAAATCTCCACAATCAACTTGATGTACTTGCATCTGTGGAATACCTCAGTAGACAATGAATCATCCCAAAATTGAGGCACTGGACTTTCGGAGCAACTGTAGACTTGGGGTTTGATTTCTGCATCTAATTTGTTTCTGGTTTTATGTTTATCTTACTTTAGTATTTAGAGTTTACCCTCATTGGTAGATTATTGATTTGGTTGCTCTCCTTTTTTTTTTAAAATATATCGATATATGTATTTTTTCCTTTTACTCTTATTCTGAGTGTGTATCTGTATGATTTTTTGTGTAATTTTTTCTCTATAGCTTTGCCTTTACATTTGTCCTAGGGTTGTGTGTGCCTGTATTTTTTTTTTTTTTTAGTACAGGTTTTAGTGCTTTTATCATTGGTGGATTTGTTTTTTGGTTTGGTTGCTCTCTTGTTTCTTTTTTTTATTACTTATTAATTTAAAAATTTTTAATAATAATTTTTTATTTTAATAACTTCATTTTATTTTCTTTCTTTTTTCTTTCTTTTTTTCTCCCTTTTATTCTGAGCTGTGTGGATGACAGGATCTTGCTGCTCCGGCCAGGTGTCAGACCAGTGCCTCTGAGGTGGGAGAGCCAAGTTCAGGACATTGGTCCACCAGAGACCTCCCAGCTCCACAAAACATCAAAAGGCAAAAATCTCCCAGAAAACTCCATGTCAACGCCAAGACCCAGCTCTACTCAATGACCAGCAAGCTACAGGGCTGGACACAATATGCCAAACCACTAGCAAGACAGGAACACAACACGACCCAGTAGCAGAAAGGCCGCCTAAAATCATAATAAGGTCACAGACACCACTGGATGGGGACCTGCTCAACAGAAAGACAATATCCAGTCTCATCCATCAGAACACAGGCACTAGTCCCCTCCACCAGGAAGCCTACACAACCCACTGAACCAACCTTAGCCATTGGGGGCAGACCCCAAAAACAACAGGAACTACGAACCTGCAGCCTATGAAAAGGAGACCCCAAACGCAGTAAGTTAAGCAAAATGAGAAGACAGAGAAATACACAGCAGATGAAGGAGCAAGGTAAAAAACCACCAGACCAAACAAATGAAGAGGAAATAGGCAGTCTACTTGAAAAAGAATTCAGAGTAATGATAGTAAAGATGATCCAAAATCATGGCAATAGAATGGGGAAAATACAAGAAACGTTTAACAAGGACCTAGAAGAAAAGAGCAAACAAACAATAATGAACAACACAATAAATGAAATTTAAAATTCTCTAGAAGGAATCAATAGCAGAATAACTGAGGCAGAAGAACGGATAAGTGACCTTGAAGATAAAATAGTGGAAAAAGCTACTGCACAGCAGAATAAAGATAAAAGAATGAAGAGAATTGAGGACAGTCTCAGAGACCTCTGGGACAACATTAAACACAATGACACTCGAATTACAGGGGTCCCAAAAGAAGAATAGAAAAAGAAAGGGACTGAGAAAATATTTGAAGAGATTATAGTTGAAAACTTCCCTAATATGGGAAAGGAAATAGTCAAGTCCAGGAAGCACAGAGAGTCCCATACAGAATAAACCCAAGGAGAAATATGCCAAGACAAATATTAATCAAACTAACAAAAATTAAATACAAAGAAGAAATATTAAAAGCAGCAAGGGAAAGACAACAAATAACATACAAGGGAATCCCCATAAGGTTAACAGCTGATCTTTCAGCAGAAACTCTGCAAGCCAGAAGGGAGTGGCAGGACATATTTAAAGTTATGAAAGGGGAAAACTTACAACCAAGATTACTCTACCCAGCAAGGATCTCATTCAGATTCAATGGTGAAATTAAATCTTTTTCAGACAAGCAAAAGCTAAGAGAATTCAGCACCACGAAACCAGCTCTACAATAAATGCTAAAGGAATTTCTTTAGGTAGGAAACACAACAGAAGGAAAAGAACTACAATAACAAACCCAAAACAATTAAGAAACTGGTAATAGGAACATACAAACCAATAACTATCTTAATTGTAAATGGATTAAATGCTCTAACCAAAAGACATAGACTGGTGAATGGATACAAGAACAAGACCTGTATATATGCTGTGTACAAGAGACACACTTTAGACCTAGGGACACATACATACTGAAAGTGAGGGGATGCAAAAAGATATTCCATGCAAATGGAAATCAACAGAAAGCTGGACTAGTAATTCTCATATCAGACAAGATAGACTTAAAGACTCTTACATGAGACAAAGAGGGACACTACATAATGATCAAGGGATCAATCCAAGAAGAAGACACAAATATTGTAAATGTTTATGCTTCCAAAATAGGAGCAGCTCAACACATAAAGAAAATGCTAACAGCCATAAAAGGGGGAAATCGACAGGAAAAGAATAATAGTAGGGGATTTTAACACCTCACTTTCACCAATGTACAGATCATCCAAAATGAAAATAAATAAGGAAACACAAGCTTTAAATGATACATTAAACAAGATGGACTTAATTCACATTTATAGGGCATGCCATCCAAAAACAACAAAATACACTTTCTTCTCAAGTGCTCATGGAACATTCTCCAGGATAGATCATATCTTGGGTCAAAAATCAAGCCTTGGTAAATTTCAGAAAATTGAAATCATATCAAGTATCTTTTCTGACCACAACGCAATGAGACTAGATATCAATTACAGGAAAAAATCTGTAAAAAATACAAACACATGGAGGCTGAACATACACTACTAAATAACCAGGAGATCACTGAAGAAATCAAAGAGGAAATCAAAAACTACCTAGAAACAAATGATAATGAAAACAGGAAGACACAAAACCTATGAGATGCAGGAAGTGCAGTTCTAAGAGGGAAGATTATAGCAATACAATCCTACCTCAAGAAACAGGAAACATCTCAAATCAACAACCTAAATTTACACATAAAGTAACTAGAGAATGAAGAAGAAAAAAAAACCCAAAGTTAGCAGAAGGAAAGAAATCATAAAGATTAGAAGAGAAATAAATGAAAAAGAAATGAAGGGAACCATAGCAAAGATCAATAAAACTAAAAGCTGGTTCTTTGAGAAGATAAACAAAATTGATAAGCCATTAGCCAGACTCATCAGGAAAAAAAGGAAGAAGACTCAAATCAATAGAATTAGAAATGAAAAAGGCGAAGTAACAACTGACACTGCAGAAATACAAAGGATCGTGATAGATTACTACAAGCAACTATCTGCCAATAAAATGGGCAACCTGGAAGAAATGGACAAATCTTAGAAATGCACAACCTTCCATGACTGAATGAGGAAGGAATAGAAAATATAAATAGACCAATCAAAAGCACTGAAATTGAAAGTGTGATTAAAAATTTTCCAACAAACAAAAACCAAGCACCAGATAGCTTCACAGGTGAATTCTATCAAACATTTAGAGAAGAGCTAATGCCTATCCTTCTCAAACTCCTCCAAAATATAGCAGAGGGAGGAAAACTCCCAAACTCACTCTACAATGCCACCATCTCCCTGATACCAAAACCAGACAAAGATGTCACTATGAAAGAAAACTACAGGCCAATATCACTAATGAACATAGATACAAAAATGTTCAACAAAATACTCGCGAACAGAATCCAACAGCACATGAAAAGTATGAGACACCATGATCAAGTGGGGTTTATCCCAGGAATGCAAGGATTCTTCAATACACGCAAATCAAGCAATGTGATAAACCATATTAAAAAATTGAAGGAGAAAAACCACATGATCATCTCAACAGATGCTGAAAAAGCTTTCATCAAAATTCAACACCCATTTATGATAAAAACCCTCCAGAAAGTAGACATAGATGGAACTTACCTCAACATAATAAAGGACATATATGATAAACCCACAGCCAACATTGTTCTCAATGGTGAAAAACTGAAACCATTTCCTCTAAGATCAGGAACAAGACAAAGTTGTCCACTCTCACCACTATTATTCAACATAGTTTTGGAAGTGTTAGCCACAGCAATCAGAGAAGAAAAAGAAATAAAAGGAACCGAAATCGGAAAAGAAGTAAAACTGTCACTGTTTGCAGAAGACATGATACTATATAGAGAATCCTAAAGATTCAAGCAGAAAACTAATAGACCTAATCAATGAATTTGGTAAAGTAGCAGGTTGCAAAGTTAATGCACAGAAATCTCTTGCATTCCTATACACTAATGATGAAAAATCTGAAAGAGAAATCAAGGGAACACTCCCTTTTACCACTGCAACAAAAAGAATAAAATACCTAGGAATAAGCCTACTTAAGGAGACAAAAGTCCTGTATGCAGAAAGCTAGAAGACACTGATGAAAGTAATTAAATATGATACAAACAGATGGAGAGATATACCATGTTCTTGGATTGGAAGAATCAACATTGTGAAAATGACTATACTACTCAAAGCAACCAAAGATTCAATGTAATCCCTATCAAATGACCAATGACATTTTTCACAGAACTAGAACAAAAGATTTCACAATTTGTATGGAAACACAAAGAGCCCGAATAGCCAAAGCAATCTTGAGAAAGAAAAATGGAGCTGGAGGAATCAGGCTCCCAGACTTCAGACTATACTACAAAGCTACAGTAATCAAGACAGTATGGTACTGGCACAAAAATAGAAATATACGTCAATGGACAGGATAGAAAGCCCTGAGATAAACCCACGCACATATGGTCACCTTATCTTTCATAAAGGAGGCAAAAATATACAATGGAGAATGACAGCCTCTTCAATAAGTGGTGCTGGGAAAATTGGACAGCTAGATGTAAATGAATGAAATTAGAACACTCCCTAACACCATACACAAAAATAAACTCAAAATGGATTAAAGGCATAAATGTAAGGGCAGACACAACTCTTAGGGGAAAACATAGGCAGAACACTGTATGACATAAATCAGAGCAAGTTGCTTTTTGACCCCCCTCCTAGAGAAATGGAAATAAAAACAAAAGTAAACAAATGGGACCTAATGAAACAAAAACTTTTGCACAGCAAAGGAAACCATAAAGGAGATGAAAAGACAACCCGCAGAATGGAGAAAATATTTGCAAATGAAGCAACTGACAAAGGATTAATCTCCAAAATTTACCAGCAGTTTATGCAGCTCAATATCAAAAAACAAACAACCCAATCCAAAAATGGGCAGAAGAGCTACATAGACATTTCTCCAAAGAAGATATACAGATTGCCAACAAACATATGAAAAGATGTTCAACATTACTAATCATTAGAAAAAGGCGAATCAAAAGTACAATGAGGTAACACCTCACAACAGTCAGAATGGCCATCATCAAAAAATCTACAAACAATAAATGCTGGAGAGGGTGTGGAGAAAAGGGAACCGTCTTGCACTGTTGGTGGGAATGTAAATTGATACAGCCACTATGGAGAACAGTATGGAGGTTCCTTAAAAAACTAAAAATAGAACTACCATATGACCCAGCAATCCCACTACTGGACATATACCCTGAGAAAACCATAATTCAAAAAGAGTCATGTACCACAATGTTCATTGCAGCACTATTTACAATAGCCAGGACATGAAAGCAACCTAAGTGTCCATCGACAGATTTACATATAAAGAGTATCTGGCTCATATATACAATGGAATACTACTCAGCCATAAAAAGAATTGAAATTGTGTTATTTGTAGCGAGATGGATGGACCAAGAGACAGTCATACAGGGTGAAGTAAGTCAGAAAGAGAAAAAGAAATACTGCATGCTAACACATATATATGGAATCTAAAAAAAAAACACAAAAGTTTCTGAAGAACATAGTGGCAGGACAGGAATAAAGATGTAGATGTAGAGAATGGACTTGAGGACACAGGGAGGGGGAAGCATAAGCTGGGATGAAGTGAGAGAGCGGCATGGAGCGATATACACTATCAAATGTAAAACAGATAGCTAGTGGGAAGCAGCCACATAGTACAGGGAGTTCAGCTCGGTGCTTTGTGACCACCTAGCAGGGGTGGGATAAGGAGTGTGGGAGTGAGGGAGATGCAAGAGGGAGGATATATGGGGATATATGAATATGTATAGCTGATTCACTTTGTTATAAAGCAGAAACTAACACACCATTGTAAAGGAATTGTACTCCAATAAAGATGTTAAAAAAATATATATCATATGCAAAGAGGCACTGGAAATGGAAGGTTGAGAGACTATATTACACAAAAGTAAATGAAATAACTGTAGCTTTTCAGTCTAATAATGAGTAGCCAGAAGACAGCTACCGAAATGTTGGGGTGTTAAGAACAGACTGAAAGTATGGCTTCCACCAACAGGCATTTTTTTTTTTTGCGGTACGCGGGCCTCTCACTGTTGTGGCCTCTCCCGTTGCGGAGCACAGGCTCCGGACACGTAGGCTCAGTGGCCATGGCTCACGGGCCTAGCCGCTCCGTGGCATGTGGGATCTTCCCAGACCAGGGCACGAACCCGTGTCCCCTGCATCGGCAGGTGGACTCTCAACCACCGCGCACCACGGAAACCCCACCAACAGGCATTTTTATCTAATGCCTTTGACTTGTTGTATTCTAACAATCAAATATTTTGAAGATTATTCTTCAAGTGTAAAATATAAACATCTAAGAAAAGAAGTCAGCAGAAAATTCAAATATCAATTGAAATTTCTTTTTTTCTGGTAAAATCTTTAGATTATAAAAATGGCATGTTTTATGATTGGAATTCCCCTCTCACAAATTTTCAGATAACCTGTTATAGAGTTGACCCTTGAACAACACAGGTTTGAAATACACAGGTCCACTTATATGTTTTGTTGTTTGTTTTAAACAGTAAATGCCACACTACTACATGATCTTTAGATGTGCAACCAAAGATACAGAGGAATCAGATAGCCAGGGCTGACTATAAAGTTAAACTTGGATTTCAACTGTGCTGAGGGTCAGCAGCCCTAATACCTTTGTTGTTCAAGGGTCAACTGTATTTCAGATAGAAACCATCAGGTATAATCAGAGAGGAAACAATGTATCAATATTTCCTTCTAACCCCCAATTAAGATTTGTAACAACAAAATTTAATTTATTTATAGTAATGAATGTGGGTATGGGGAGAGAGTCGACAGATAACTTGATTTAGGAAACCAGTCTTAACCATTCAAAATAATTTGTGTAACTACTATGTACAAATTGCACACTAGATTAATAGGATTTTTGCCTTGCATTTAGAGGGTAGCCTTTAGCTGCTGAAATGCAAATAATGTCTTCTTTACAAAGTGGAAGGATATAACGTCATTAATTTATACTGAGATGCACATGTCCCAGAGTCAGTACACCCCTCTTAGGAAAACCAAGTTCATACTTAGAAAGTTGGTGAGCATGTCTCTCCAAAGTAGACTTGTATTTTATAAGCACTAAGGGAGAACCTAGAGAATTAATACTCTTGTGTATCACTTTCTAGGGATCTGAATATTCTTAGAAGCCCAGAAATATTGTCTCACTCGTAGACAATTCTGAATATTTAACATTTGTGGATGAAATGTAGTTTTTGAATGTCTATCACCAACAATTAAAGATATTTTACAAGTAATGAAGTAGTACAGGCATACCTAAAAGATATTGTGGGTTCAGTTTCAGACCACCACAGGAAAGTGAATATCATAATAAAGCAAGTATACAAATTTTTTGGTTTCCCAGGGCTTATAAAAGTTATGGTTACACTATACTGTAGTCTCTTCAATAGTATTATATCTAAAAAAATCAATGCACATACCTTAATTTAAAAATAATGCTGTTGGGAAATGGCACCAATAGATTTGCTCGATACAGGTTTGCCACAAACTTTCAACTTGCAAAAAACACAGTATCTGTGAAGCACAATGAAGAGAAGCACAATAAAATGAGGTATGCTTGTAATTGCAGTATATAAGTAAAATTCAATGCTCTATTTTCCAGGAGTTACTACCAACAATGATTAAATATAGTATTCACAGTGATATTTTACTTAAAAGTGAGATATGGTTATCATTTCAGCAACATTCCAGACCAAATAAGAAAGCTCCGTGGTCCGGAATGACCCTTTGTCCACTGGAGTCTCTAGGAAGGATTACTAGGGAATGAGATCCTGGTCAAAATAAACTAACTTAGAGTTAAAAGGAGTGAAGCTCTAAAATAGAGGGTAGTGATGGAATCTAGCCGAGGGGAAGGAAGTCAGCCAAGGAAGGTCTGAGAATTAGAGTTGCTGCCCCTGCTCCTCTTCTCCCCACTCTATTCCTCTTATCACATTTCAAAATCTTATTTTATTTTCCATCTCTCTTCTCCCTCCACCCATCCTAAATCTTCTAGGAGTAACAGCGGGAGCCAAACAGAACCTGGTAAAATGCAAATAATTAATAAATATAAAAACGATGTTTAACTTCATTAGCAAACTTGAATAAGTTAATTGCAAGAAAACATCTTTAGAGAATTTTTTAAAAGAAAATAAGATTATAACACAGTTCAAAAGATTGCACTTATGTCTCATTCTGATTTTCAAGGTGGAATAAAACTTCCTAGTAAGTATGAAAATATAGGTGACTCAGATTTCAAATTTATTAACGAAAAAAATTTTTATCACACTGAAAACATACCTGTATTTTACTCTTTTAAAAGTCACCATAGTAAAAAAACAGAAAACAAAACAAGATTAAAAAAACCCAAAAAGATACAGGGGAAACTTTGAGAAGCGTTGGATATGTCTATTCTCTTGATCCTGGTGATGGTATCACTGGTTATTGCATATGTCCAAACTTATCAAAATGTACACATTAAATATTTGTATTTCTTTGTATATTGGAGGAAAAACTATGCTATAAACTGGTATCTATTACATAATCCCATTTCAAAAACAAAAAACACTGAACATTTATATGTATATGTGTAAAAATACTACATAAATATACACCATAAGGTTATTTTGGAGTACTGACATTATGGGTGCATTTTGTCTTTTTTGCTACATGAACTTCTTGATTATTCTACAATGAACATAAATGGTTCACTCAATATATACATAAATCTTAAGAGAATTACATAATTTTTATATGTCAGCAAATAAGAAGTATAGAGAAGTGATACTGAAGCAGGTCTTAAAGTAGAAGAGCATGCCATTTTGATAAAGAAAATTAACATAAGGAAATTATGTCTCTGAGATCATTCTATAGCATTGATATGAATTCTTGAGGTAGGTTTAGAGATCTCTTTATGAAAATTTAATGGCTTTATTACATTATGCCAACTAGCTTTCTGCAAAGTTCTTCCCCTTTTACTGTCCAAATTAACTCCATGCCATCAAAAATATTATTTAAATTTCCTGTGACTCAGTTTTCTTAGGTTTCAAATGTGAGTAAAATATCAAAACCTCTTCATAGATTTGCAGTGAAGTTAGAATGTAATAATAGTTATAAATTATATAGATTCCTTATGGTGTGTAGCTACTTCTTTCTCAAAATGCACTCCTTTCCTGGCAACAAAGTTGCCTGTCTGGAGAAACTAAAACATCTGGTAATATCTATTCTGTGCATTACAATCTTGAAGAATGCTAGGGTCTTTCAATAACTTTATCAACATTCTTCCTCAGTAGTGAGACAATTTCTTCACTAGTTATTACTTTAACACAAGTGAATTAAGTCTAGCTCTGAAACCACTTTATGAACAATTAAAGCACTTGGTTTCATTTGCTTGGTAATTATTACAGGCACACACCAGGCAGAAAACATAAACATACTTTGCTCGTTTGGTGTTCAGACATCCGTATCATAAAGGAGGGGCAAATGAAGGCACTGAGTCTCAGTTTAAACCTTCTAATTGAAGCAAGGGGGAAAAAAAAGGTTCAACATAAACTCAGATCTGAAAACTAGAAGCAATGTCTTAGTGTTCAGAACAAGTAGGGATTCCCTGCATAACCAAAGACTAAGGAATGTGCGTTGATTCTTAAAGAGGAAGTCTCTATTTTATTAAGTTTTAATATGAGCACATAAAAATAAGTCTTTAAGGTATGAAGCGATTAGAACTATCAAGTACACCTCAATCCACAGATACTGTAGCTGTAGAGCTGTAGAGGACCAAAGTGTTCTTGCAGTATTATCCCTTTAGCATTTCTCAAATCGGTCTTCTGCTACTGCCTTATTCTAAGGTATCACAATCTCTCATCTAAGCACATATAATAGATTTCTATCTGGGCTCTCTTATTCCATTTTTTTATCCCAACCTCAATGTATTTTCTACACTGCAGTCGGTATCCTAAAATATGCCATCTGTTATCTTGTTGCTGTCCTCTTTAAATCTCTCTAGTAAATTACCGTAGCTTAAAAGATGAAGGTCTACAAAGACCTGCACTATTGGTTGTTTGCTTACCACTCCAGCCTAACCCCTGGCTGCTCTCTGGGATTTCTACAACCCAGCCCTCCCAGCCCCTCTGGGCTGTTATTCACCCTCTAAATGCCCCAGATTTGCTCCTCCCTAGAGCCTTGAAACATCCCATTCCCTCCTCTAAAGATAATCCTGCTCCCTGATTAGTGCCACTAACTCTTTAGATTTTGATTGAAAAGAGTATTTTGTAAGGCAAGACTTCTCTGAGCACTCCTGACCCCCACAGTCATGTTGAAACCTCTAGTACCCACTAGTACTCCAGAGAGCCCACCGAGTGCTAAAAGATTTAAGTGTAGGTGGGTTGATAGTTGCTTGGTGTTCTGAACATAAAACAACGAGCTACTGCTTACCTTTCAACTTCAAATATATATTTTTGGAATAGGCTGGACACAGCCTATTCCAAAAAAAAAAAAAAAAAAACAGATGGGGAGCATGGTAATGTGCACAGGCTGGAGACATCTTAGCCAACTTGTGTCAAAGGATGCTTTCATTGCACAAATATAAAATTTTGGCCAAAGTTGTTTTTTCTGCTAATTAGAATATTTTATGTGTACATATATTTGAAATGCAAAATACAAAAAAATGCTGATTAATATAGACACATTTCAAATACCTGAATTCCATAATTTCTGTTCTGATTTAATGGATACAAAACTGAGAAAATGGACAAGTGGATTTGAATAAAAAAGATAGCCGCAACTAAGATATTAGCTAAGGATAATTTCTACTGCTTAATCATATCATATTAAAATGAGTTTTTGATATACTTCCTCATTTTAATTTTGTACCCCCTTTTGTGTATATTTTTTTAAACATATTTCTGTCATCAACTGTTTCCTCTTTTGGGCAAAAAGTTTATTTCACTTAATTTTCCTTCTTGCTCCTATGTTTTCTCACTTAAATACTTCTGTGAGTTGCATTTGCTGGGATTATACTTCTTTGTTTTATTTTATTTTTCTTAATCCCAGGGCTAATAGAATTAAGGGTGTGTTGAAACTGAAGTACAAGGGCTACACAGAAAATAATTTTGTTTCCACTTTCTATACCAAGTTAAATCAGCATTCCCAGAAAATCATATCAGATATTAATATGTCACCTATGTTTTACTATTTGTGAAATTGAGAAGGCTATCTAAAAATCCAGTAACATGACTGAAAGATCATGATTCAATTTCATAGTTGACTGAAAAATGTAGTGATTCCTCTATAAAATCTGCTAAAAGAAACATCTGATAATGATTGGTTTGACAAAATATTTGATTATTAAAATTGGCATTAGTTTCACCCTTTATTTTTCTTAATCTTGTGCAAAATATACAAATCATATGTGCTTGTATCACAAAATTCCTGTACATTTTAGAAATACTTTCCTGGCTAAATGAAGCTGCCGCACTGAAGCTTGACAGGACAATATCAAAACCAATTCATAAGAGCATCTTTCAGAGATGCAATATCCCTGTTTGTGTTTTTATTATAAAACCTTTTTTCTCTCTATACTCTACACAAATATTTTCACAAAAAAATTGTAAGGGAAGTTGATGCCTTGGAACCCAACATTTAAAAATAGGACATACTGATAATAACTGAAATTAGAATTCTGCTGTCTTCTTATTTATTAGTATCCTCAATTGGGGAAAAAAAACACTTCAGAGATTTGCAATTTAATCTATTTTAGTGAAGGATGCACTTCCCATAGTATTACAGGGGTTAAATAAATGAGGCAAGTGCCAGGAGGAAGTTAGAAAGACATTTTTACGATTTGCAAATAGAATAACCTATAGGAATGCTTTGCCAAACTGCTGAATAATCAAGAATTTTACCATCTTGTTGTATTATCTACTGATTAAAAAGAATTTCTCCACAAAGCCAATCATTTGTATCTGTAGCCTTGGGCAAGGTCTTTCTATACCTTTCAAGCTGTACTTTAAACTTCCTGCCAAAGTTGGATAGAACACATCAAGCCTTGTCTATGTCTTCCTGTTTATGAAATAACCTACTACCGGGTCTTCCTTGAATATTTATTGGAATGTTTTGTGGTTTCAAGAGACAAATGATTGATTGGCTTAGCAGGAAAGGAGACACTGATCAATTAAAACATCCTTTGTTCCTCATTTAAATTCACTGTAGCAACTTCAACAAAGCCCAGTTATGATAACATTTGTAAAAATCATTTATTGCTAATCAGTAAAAATTCCTGACTTTGGTTCATCGCTTATTAACAGTTAATATTGAAGATACAAATCAAACAGAACACTGCACAATTAAGGCATTGTTTTTAAAAACTCCTTAGAAAGGAAAATAATCACAATTTAGATGGGGCTTAAGGAGTTTTTGAGGATTTATTAAGGTTCCAACAGAGTCCTAAAATAACCAAAGAAGAAAAGTACTTCTTGGATTTAAGGGTATTATCCTGAATAAACAGACCATTTTCCCCATCTGCTAAATCATATAGTTAGACACACTGATGTGCAAGTACATCTGTGCAAGACCTTTCTCTCCTCCCTTCCACTCCCTCCTCTCTTTCACAAAACTCTCTCTCTCTCATCATTTATTCAGCAAACACAAATTAAGCACTTCCTATATTCTAGGCAACACACAGGCACAAAATAGTGAAAAACAACTTGAGCTCTGAAGGATTTATAGAACAAAGAGAAGAGAGACATGGAAACAATCTTTGTAAATAAAGTAATGAGTGCTACAGTGGACACGTATCCAGGTGGTATAGTGGTAGAAGGAGGGGTTTGTTATCTGTTAATAGAAAAAAGTCACAAGATGGTGAGTTTTAAAAGAAATAAATGTTAGACAGTAGAACCAAGAAGAACTACAGTCCTGCAGCCTGTGGAACGAAAACCACGTTCACAGAAAGACAATAAAATGAAAAGGCAGACAGCTATGTACCTGATGAAGGAGCAAGATAAAACCCAGAAAAACAATTAAATGAAGTGGAGATAGGCAACCTTCCAGAAAAAGAACTCAGAATAATGATAGTGAAGATGATCCAGGACCTCGGAAAGAAAATGGAGGCAAAGATCAAAGGATGCAAGAAATGTTTAACAAACACCTAGAAGAATTAAAGAACAAACACCTAGAAGAATGGAAGAACAAATAAAAAGAGATGAACAATACAATAACTAAAATGAAAAATACACTAGAATGATTCAATAGCAGAATAACTGAGGAAGAAGAATGTATAACTGACCTGGAGGACAGAATGGTGGAATTCACTGCTATGGAACAATATTAAGAGACCTCTGGGACAATATTAAATGCAACTACATTCACATTATGGGGTCCCAGAAGGAGAAGAGAGAAAGGACCCAAGGAAACATTTGAAGAGATTATAGTCGAAAACTTCCCTAACATGGGAAAGGAAATAGCCACCCAAATTCAGGAAGTGCCGAGTCCCAGGCAGGATAAACCCAAGGAGAAACACATTGAGAAACATAGTAATCAAACAAAAATTAAAGACAGAGAAAAATTATTAAAAGCAATAAGGGAAAAATGACAAATAACATGCAAGGGAACTCCCATAAGGTTAACAGCTGATTTCTCAGCAGAATCTCTACAAGCCAGAAGGGAGTGGCACAATATATTTAAAGTGATGAAAGGGAAGAACCTAAAACCAAGACTACTCTACCTAGCAAGGATCTCATTCAGATTTGACAGAGAAATCAAAAGCTTTACAGACAAGCAAAAGCTAAGTGAATTCAGCACCACCAAACCAGCTCTACAATAAATGCTAAAGGAACTTCTCTAAGTGGGAAACACAAGAGAAGGAAAGGACCTACAAAAGCAAATTCAAAACACTTAAGAAAATGGTAATAGGAACACACATATGGATAATTACTTTAAAGGTAAATGGATTAAATGCTCCATCCAAAAGACACAGACTGGCTGAATGGATACAAAAACAAGACCCATATATATGTTGTCTACAAGAGACCAACGTCAGACCCAGGGACACACACAGACTGAATGTAAGGGGATGCAAAAATATATTCCATTCAAATAGAAATCAAAAGGATGCTGGAGTACCAATACTCATATCAGATGAAATAGACTTTAAAATAAAGAATGTTACAAGAGACAAGGAAGGACACTACATAATGATTAAGGGACCAATCCAAGAAGAAGATATAACAGTTATAAATATATATGCACCCAACATAGGAGCACCTAAAAACATAAGACAAATGCTAACAGCTATAAAAGAGGAAATCGACAGTAACATAATAATAGTGGGGGACTTTAAGACCTCACTTACACCTATGGACAGATCATCCAGACAGAAAATTAATAAGGAAACACAAGCTTTAAATGACACAACAGACCAGATAGATTTAATTGATATTTATAGGACATTCTGTCCAAAACCAGCAGATTACACTTTCTTCTCAAGTACACATGGAACATTCTCCAGAATAGATCATATCTTGGATCACAACTCAAGCCTCAGTAAATTTAAGAAAATTGAAATCATATCAAGCATCTTTTCTGACCACAATATATAAGATTACAAATAAATTACAGAGAAAACACATAAAAAACACAAACACATGGAGGCTAAACAATACGTTACTAAATAACCAAGAGATCACTGAAGAAATCAAAGAGGAAATCAAAAAATACCTAGAGACAAATGACAATGAAAACATGATGATCCAAAACCTATGGGATACAGCAAAACCAGTTCTAAGAAGGAAGTTTATAGCAATACAATACTACCTCAAGAAACAAGAAAAATCTCAAACAATCTAACCTTACACCTAAAGAAACTAGGGAAAGAAGAACAAACAAAACCCAAAGTTAGTAGAAGGAAAGAAATCACAAAGAGCAGAGCAGAAATAAATGAAATAGAAACAAAGAAAACAAAAGCAAAGATCAATAAAGCTAAAACTCAATTTTCTGAGAAGATAAACAAAATTGATAAACCTTTAGCCAGACTCATCAAGAAAGGAGGGAGAAGACTCAAATCAACAAAATTAGAAATGAAAATGGAGAAGTTACAATGGACACAGAAGAAATACAAAGCATCATAAGAGACTACTACAAGCAACTCTTTGCCAATAAAATGGACAACCTTGAAGAAATGGACAAAGTTTTAGAAAAGTATAACCTTCCAAGACTGAACCAGGAAGAAACAGAAAATATGAACAGACCAATCACAAGTAATGAAATTGAAACTGTGATTAAAAATCTTCCAACAAACAAAAGTCCAGGACCATAAGGCTTCACAGGCGAACTCTATCAAACATTTAGAGAAGAGCTAACATCCATCCTCTCAAACTCTTCCAAAAAATTGCAGAGGAATGAACACTCCCCAACTCATTCTACAAGGCCACTGTCACCCTGATACCAAAACCAAAGATACCACAATAAAAGAAAATTACACACCAATATCACTGATGAATATAGATGAAAAATCCTCAACAAAATACTAGCAAACAATAGCCAACATCACATTAAAAGGATCATAAAAAAAAACAAAATAAATGTTAATATATGTCTTTAAGTAAGGAGAAATGTAAAGTCATTCTAAATTAAACATTTTAGGGGAAAGGGCATTTGTGGATGTCAGGTCAGAAAAGTTTTCAATGGAGATAGACTAGTGGTCAATATTGCGAGTAGAGATCTAGATAATTTGAAAACATTTGTTAAATTAACTTACTTGTGTGAATTCTAAAGTAGTCTATATGACCTAAAGGGAAAAACAATTCAGGTTTTGAAAAAGTCAGTTCTACTATTTTCACGGTTTTAAATAAATCAACTTTACCTTTATTATTTTCTAGTTTCTTATTTTGGTTCGATACTTCTTTAAAATAGCCTCTTAGCTGCAAAGAATGTCACTCTTTCTTAAATTAAAACCCCTCCATATGTATTTCTTTTGTCTCATGCGTTTTTACAATTGACTTGTAACAATTTTGCCTGTTTTAGAATAAATTGTGATTGTAATATTTATTCTTACATATATTTTAGCCCAGGAATTCTATGATACTTTTCTTATTTTGAATTTTTATGTACCCAGTCAGAAATAAAGCAAGACATTTTCATGGGTATATTTTGTGTGTGTGTGTGTGCATGTCCGTGTGCACGTGTATCTTTTACTCTCTCAATGTCTCCTCCTTTTCTCTCTCTTTCTATGTATAGATGTGTATACATTTATATCAAAGAGAAGGAAAAATTCCTTTGCTACATTTCATTTTTCTTAATGGAACTTTTGTGCATATATTTTTACTATATTACCACAAATATATTTTTAACTCTGTACCACATGTCCAAAGTATAAACACCTTTTTATAACTCACTTGTTAAAATGAAAATTAAAAAAAAATGATTCAATGAAATATACACAGCAACAGATATTTTGAGGGACACTACAAATTTTTAAAGAATAAAAACAAATGGCAAATGGTTGTCACTTAACGTGATAGAACTTATTAAGTTAATGTTAGTATTATCTAAGTTAATTATAGTTGGACTATAGAGAAATATGAGTTTTTCATGCTGATTATTACAGGCTATTTTCTAATGCCTTAAGATCTTGTAGCGATCATCTGTTGTTCTGGTCAGTGAAGTATCACCTTTTCCCTTTGGGAAATTAAACCCTCCGCTCTTTCTAATTTGGCACTTGAGGTGGGGCTGCCCTTGCCCCTACCCTACCATGCAGTGCTAGAGGCACATTGATGCCTTGGCCAGGCTGTATATTTCCCTTTCTACTAACTCCACCTAATTTACTACAGATATGGGCATGTAACTAAAACAAGGCTCTTCAGGGGACATGCCAAGGCTTTAGTGGAAAGTTCTGGGAGATGAAATCTGTCCTCCTGCTGAAGATGCTGAGTTAGTAGGAATCGGGCCTGAAGCTGCTGGTGGTGGTTCTGCCGAAACAAAGAGTGGGACCTGCTTCCGGGTAAAGCTACTAACGCAGGAGAAAGCAAATGCTAGAGATGTTTGCAGAGGACCAAACTTTGTGCACATCTGGATATATCAGTGCCTGAAGTCAGCTTTTCACCAAATATTTCTGTAGTGAAGTCCTTATTTTAACATTTCTTAGCTGACTATGCTGTGTCAGGTAATATGCAAGATAATTGGAACAAAGTAATAAATAAGATGCACAGATCTCTTTGATATGTTTTCTAATACTGAGCAACATACACAAGCAAGTAAGTTCATTAGAGTTTGGGAATGCTACATGACAAGTATGAAGAGAGACACTGCAAGGAAAGAGATAGTCAAAACAAAGTAAAGAGAGTAAAGAAAACTATATCATCCTTAAACTTTACTGGATTTTCAATGGGCAATCATAAAGCAAATACATTTAGAGGATGCATCCTCTGTGAAAGGAGGTATTTAAAAAATAGACTGAACCATGAACAGCAGAGTTCACGCAGAAAGAATTCACAAGTGTTTAATTTTTTTCACGTTACTATAAGTCTAGAACAATTTTTTGTGTTATAACCTTTTGATTTATTTCCTTGACTAGAAATAAACTGGACATTCAGAATGCCTAAACACTTCCTAGATCAAAAAACTTTATCACACTTATAATAATCATTGTAAAATAGAGAGCTCCAAAGTCTGCTTATATAAAAGCTATATTCAGAAACAAGATTTGTGGAAAACAGTACATTTGTTTTTTAATACATCTTTATTGGAGTATAATTGCTTCACAATGCTGTGTTAGTTTCTGTTGTACAACAAAGTGAATCAGCTATACATATACATATATCCCCATATCCCCTCCCTCTTGAGCCTCCCTCCAATCCTCCCTAACCCACCCCTCTAGGTGGACACAAAGCAGTGAGCTCATCTCCCTGTGCTATGTGGTTGCTTCCCACTAGCTAACTATTTTACATTTGGTAGTGTATATATGTCCATGCCACTCTCTCACTTCAACCCATCTTACCCTTCCCCCTCCCTGTGTTCTCAAGTCCATTCTCTACGTCTGCGTCTTTATTCCTGTCCTGCCCCTAGGTTTTTCATGACCTTTTTTTTTTTTTTTTGATTCCATATATATGTGTTAGCATACGGTATTTGTTTTTCTCTTTCTGACTTACTTCACTCTGTATGACTGTCTCTAGGTCCATGCAACTCACTACAAATAAGTCAATTTCATTTCTTTTTATGGCTGAGTAATATTCCATTGTATATATGTGCCACATCTTCTTCATCCATTCATCTGTTGATGAACACTTAGGTTGCTTCCATGTCCTGGTTACTGTAAATAGTGCTGCAATGAACACTGTGGTACATGACTCTTTTTGAATTATGGTTTTCTCAGGGTATATGCCCAGTAGTGGGATTGCTGGGTCATATGGTAGTTTTATTTTTAGTTTTTTAAGGAACCTCCATACTGTTCTCCATGGTGGTTGTATAAACTTACATTCCCACCATTAGTTTTTCTAGTGACTTTCAGAGTAGAATTTATAGATTTGGATATAAAATGACATTTTTCTTACCAACAACAATTGAAAATGTCAACATTGATTCCTACAATAGACGACTTGAAACATGTTTGAAGAATAGCTGTAAATAGTTACACTAATGCTATTTTGTGGACTGAGAAAAACGTAGCTTCAGAAAACAAAATTGTTGCAATGGTGTCTACAATATTTTGTTGAAAAAACTGTAATTAATAGAAGATGTTACAGCTAAATTAATGAACTAGTAAATATATACTGATCTTCCTCCACTTACAATAGGGTTACATCCAATAAATCCATTGTGAACTGAAAAGTTGTAAATTGAAAATGCATTTAATATACCTAACCTACTGAACATCATAGCTTAGGCTAGTCGACCTCAAACAAGCTCAGAATCCTTAAATTAGCTTACAATTGGGCAAAATCAACTAACAAAAAGCCTATTTTATAATAAAATGTTGAATTCTCATGTAATTTATTGAATACTATACTGAAAGTGAAAAACAGAATGGTTGTATGGGTATAGAACTGTTGTAATTATATTGGTTGTTTACCCTCATGACCAAGTTAGAAATTCCAGAAAGGTTTAAAATTATCATACGTATATTCTACTAACTTTTGGGGATCTAAAAATCAGGATTTCTAAAATAGGTATTTATTACAACAATTCGACTGTAAAATATGATAAACAAAGAACCCAAATACACAACTAATTGTAGTCTAAGTCTCATATGGGACAATTAGGTCCATGTTTATTATTAAGTATTCATTGTATGTAAGTAAAACATGAAATTCAGAAGTATGTTATATTACTATATATAAAAAAATATAGTATAAAGGTGAATAAGAATATGTGAGATAATTTACAAGGATTAGCAAGTTACTCTACAAATTTCATGCTAGTTTACAACCAAATAGATAACTTGCTGAGAATCATGTATTATAATCTTTAGTATTTTAGGGGAATCAAGAAAAAGGACTGCACTCTTTTTCTGGAGTTGGAAGACCTTCTTAATATGGGATTGCTTTTCTTGTTTCTGTAAGGTTTTTAAATCTGTATATATGAAACATTTTCATGTAGTACTTTGTACTATTTTAATTTGTTCAATCTGGGCTAATGTTCTGAAAAAATCAGTAAGGTAAGCTATACATGAAGATTGATCCCTTTTTATGGATCATTAATTGCCTCTGGTTGCAACTACTGGTTGGATCCAAAGGTTCTTTCAACTGTTTTGTGGTCAAATAAATTGTGAGATATACTTGTAGGGTTAGGAGGTGGCATTTAGCATATCATTCTATGGTCACAATTTCTAAAGCACATCTTAGTAAATCTAACATCACTGGTTTTCAACCAACTAATTGACTTATTCTACTAATGTTTCAATTTTACAATATGCATTAAGATTAATACTACTTAATTTTGTTCTAATTTATTTATGTGTATAATTGCAGGTTATGAAGTCATCATCTACCCACTAAATTATCTTTTCTGCTGACAACCTCCAAAAAAAAAAACAACCTTTGATTACATATGCTGAAAAACTTCAATAGATAAAAGAGAAAAAGTGCGTTTTTTCTTATTTGTAAACTTCTAATGAAGAAGAATCTTTGATTAAGTTGACAAGCTGATGACAAGACAAATAGACTATATTTTAATATATAAATATTTTAAAATAAGTTGATC